>NW_025865578.1:0-1098 GCF_002878395.1 Capsicum annuum
GGTGCAGGTCCTCTAGAGTGGGAGGAGTTTGTCACGGCTTTCTTAGATAGATTTTTTCCCTAAGAGCTGAGGGAGGCGAAGGTTCTAAAGTTCATCAACCTCAGGTAGGGAAATATGATGGTGAAAGAGTATTCTCTTATGTTTACTCAATTAGCCAGATATGCCCCTCATGTGGTTGCAAGCAACAAAGCTAAGATGAGCAAGTTTGCTTCAGGGGTAAATGACAGCATGGTTAATGAGTGAAGATCGGCCATGCTAAATAGTTACATGACTTCATCCCAATTCATGAATCATGCTCAACAGATAGAGGAGTAAAAAATTAAGCAGAGGGAAAGGTAGAATAAGAAAGATAGGACAGGTAGCTTTAATTTTAAACATCCTAAATCAGAAGGAGGAAATTGTTCCTAGTTTCATCCTACGTCATTAGTTCCAGCCCATTCTACAGCCAGTGCTCCAGTACCTAAGTTCAGAGAGGGTTAAAAAGATAGAGCGCCAGGCTCTAAGTCTCAGGGTTGTATCTGCAATACCCGAACTAGTCCCCTATGTCAAACTTGTGGTAAGAACTATAAGTGTTCTTGCAGAGATGGTAGTGATATCTGTTTTAGTTGTTAAAACACAGGACACAGTGTCTGAGATTGTCCCTATTCGGGTTCTCAGGGTCAGCATAACCATTCCGCAGCTCAGTCTGGTAACCCGAACAAGCAAGGTGCCACTTCCAGGGCTACTAGTGGGAAATGCCCAAACATGTTTTATTCTCTTTAGACCCAACAGGATCAGGAAAATTCTCCTGACGTCATTACGAATATATTACAGATCTTTCATATTCATGTTTATGCTTTGCTAGACCCAGGTGCATCCTTGTCTTTTGTCACTCCTTATACAGCAGGCAATTTAAGAGTCAGTCCTGAAATTCTGGCAGAGCTCTTTTCAGTCTCTACCCCATTAGGTAAAACTATCATAGTCCAGAGGTTATACAGGAACTGCCCGATTATGATATTTTAGAAAGTCACTTTAGCAGACTTAGTTGAATTAGAGATGACTGATTTTGATGTTATTCTCGACAAGGATTGGCTTTATTACTCCTATGAGCCCATCTTA
>NW_025865579.1:0-1553 GCF_002878395.1 Capsicum annuum
TCATGGACCGAAAGGGTACTAAAAATCAAGTGGCTAAACACTTATCATAATATGAGGAAGAATCAATTCTGAAGTTGAAGGATTATCTTCGGATTGATGATACTTTTATAGACAAATAAATATATGTTTCATTACAAGACTTAATTCCATGGTTTGTATATTTCTATTTATTCGATAACTAATGTGGTTCCTAAGGAGCTATCGTATCAGCAATAGAATAAGTTTATACATGATGTGAGGAAGTCCTTCTAGGGTGATCCATATTTGTTCTGGATTTATCTAGATAGAATGATTCGAAGATTGTTCCTGAGGTAGATAAAATGAGTATTTTAGAGGCATGTCATTGGTCACAGTTGGCGGTCCTACGAATGGTGCAAAAACTACATATAAGATCATGTATAATGGGTACTATTAGCCTACCATTACTAAAGATGCACATCATTATGCAAGAGCTTAGGTCGAAATCAAAAGAAAACTAAAAATCTCACAAAGACAAGAGCTTCTAATGACCCCGGTTCTAAAGCTTTAGTTATTTGATGTATGGGGTATTGATTTCATGGGATACCTTATGATTTCATATGGGATGAAGTATATTTTAGTTTCTGTTGATTATGTTTTGAAGTGGGTGGTAAAAGTTATGCTTCCAAACAACAAAAAGTAAGAGTTCTATAGTATTTTAGAGAAAGAATATATTTTCTATATTCAGTACATCGAGGGAAATCATTAGTGATGGGGGCTCACATTTTTGAAATAATCTATTCAAAGACATGCTCGAGAAATATGGTGTAAAACATATGGTGTCAAAACCCTACCAATCTCAAACAAGTGGGAAAGTTGAGGTTTGCAATAATGAGAGTCAATTTTGGCGAAGATTGTGAATGCCAATCTAGCTGACTAGTCTAAAAAGTTGGATACTACATTATAGGACTATTAGAAAACATTTAAGACTCTTATTGGTGCTTTATCATATCAACTTGTGTACAATAAATCATACCACTTGCCTATTAAACCTGAGAACAAGGCATAGTGGGCACTGAAGCGATTAAATTTACAATGGAGTGAGGAAACAAAGTTGAGAGTAGAAAAATTGAATGAGATGGGCGGATTCTGTTTTTGTTCTTATAAAAGTTTAACCATATATAAAGAGTAGACAAAATTGTACCATGATCGTAGGATTGAGAAGAGAAAATTCACCACTGGAATGGTACTTCTATTTGATTCAAGGCTGACGATTTTCCTGGTAAGATAAGGTTAAAATGAAGAGGATCCTATGGAGTGGTGATAGTATTTCCCTATGGTGCAATTGAGCTTGAAACTAGTGAGGGTCAGAAGTTTAAGGTGAATGGCAAAAGGGTGAAACACTATCTTGGTAATATTGAGTAAGTAAAGGTAGTATGTGAATTAGAGATAGATAGTGCTTGAGTAATTAGGCACACCCGTGTCCTGACGAATGTTAAATTAGGTGCATCATGGGAGGCAAATCATAGGGTATTTTAGTGAAATCTGTGGTGCCAAAGTAGCCACATCATGTTGGGATGTTAAATCAAGCATTT
>NW_025865580.1:0-2543 GCF_002878395.1 Capsicum annuum
TTCACAAGTTCTCAAGAACAAAAAACCCTAGGTGATTAATTTCAATTCAAAAACTCAAGCTTTCTCCCATCAATCTTCAAGAAATTGTCAACTAAGGTATGTAAAGTGTTCATCCAAGGGTCCCTTTCACCCTTGGAGTTCAAGAAACCCTTTTCAAAATATGAATTTTGAATTCCATGTTGTGGGTTTGATTGTACACATGTTTATGTTTTGATATGATTTCCAAGATTGAATCTTTATTGAATTCTCATGACTTTATGTTAGTATATAGATTGAAATCCTTAAATTTAAAGTTCTTGATAGAGCCATGTTATATTAGTTGTTGATTCATACCCTAGAATAGGTTATTCCTTCCATGTGTTTGTAAAATTGCCTAAGTGAATAAGAATTGTGTATTATGACCTATTTGTGATCTTAATGATGAATTCATGTTGTATCCACATATCCAAAATGACTCCCATCCTAAAGCTATGCCTTGTAATGATTTGGTGGAATGCTCATAAGTATGGATTTGTGAAATTACATTATGTTATCATGTATTCCCATTCATATGTAAGCTTATGACTTGGGAATGCTTTATGACAACCCTCAATGATAGTATTATGAATTGTTGACTATGGTCATTATTCAAGTAGTATCATATCTCATTTATTTCCATGCTATCGAGTCCTAGGGGTATTTAATAACAAACAATTTAGTTGTGTGCCTAGAGTCAATGTCATCTTTCAAGATAACCTCAGTCAAGCCATGATCAGTAGAATTCAGTCAGTCTCAGAACTGTGGAAAACTCAATAGTATTCAGTTCAGTCCTCAGTAACTCAATCAGTTAACAGAATTTAGTAATATTCCATTAGTCAATGAAATTTAGTGAACTTAGTTCAGTTCAATCTATTATACTCAATTCAGTGTCTATTCAGTTGGGAGTAGGATTCAGCACCGAGTGAACCCAAGGATATAAACTCACCTACCAGCAAAGGGTATGATTCTTAGAAGTAGTCCTTATGTTCAAGAACTACGTATCCAGCTTAGGTTAAGATATCAAAACCTGTCAAACAAGGGTTGATGAGGTGGCTTAACCTAATAGATAAGGGTCTCACCATTCTTGTTAGAGTACCTGACAGATGAGGGTCACTCACAGCTTGTCCTTACCAGTGACGCGGTATTGACACCCTTCCAATTGGGGTTAGAAATTAGACTCCAACTCAGTTATAACATCTTATTTAGGGTATATCAGTTAGATGACTACCTCCCACATCTTATTCTCAGTCTTTAGTAAAGAACTCAGATAGTTCTATAGATTTCAAGATTGTCAGATACAGTCACTCAGCTTAGTACAGAATCAGCTAGTTCCATTAGAATCAGGACTGTTAGATATAGTCACTCAGTTATCAGTTATATCAGTTATCAGTAATCCATGTTATCAATAAACTTAGAATTCAGAATCCTTATGATTTCAGTTACAGTTATGTATTCATGTATGTATCCTTATATAATCATATTCATATTATCCAGTTAGTTTAGTTCATGTATTTGAAGCCTTGAATTTTGCCTTACCTCACTTTGTGTACCAGTACATTCACACGTACTGACGTATACTTTCCATTTGAACTATGGTATTTTATATTATAGGTTTGGATGCTCAAGTTCTCGATCACGCTTAGCAGCTCAGATATCAGTAGTCAGAGTCTGTGGTGAGTCCTCATATTTTGAGGACATGATTATTTCATTCTTTAAGTATTTCAGTACTTAGTTATTTTTAGTAGATGGAGTTAGTTGGGGATATGGCCCATCAACTCCTTATTTAGACAGTTTAGAGGCTTTCAGAATATGGCATGTTCAAATAGTTATTTCAATCTTGGTATTATCATACATTGTTTAGACATTGTTTTATTCAGTATTGTTTAGTATTTGAACCTTATGGAAAGTTTTTTGCCAGATTTCCAAATTTATTTCAGTTATATTATTATTGCAATATTACTATTATCCAGTGCTCAGTTACACATATCAGTCATGGGTTAGCTAGTGATCCTTCAGGATAGTTAGCACCGTGTAGCATCCTGGGTACCAAACTCGGGGTGTTACAAACTTGGTATCAGATCCTAAGGTTCAATAGAGTCCTAGGAAGTCTAAAAGATGCATCTATTAGAGTCTTGTGCATGGGTGTGTAGCGCACCACCTTTATGTACAGGAGGCTATGAGATGTATTAGGAATAGTTTCCCTTCTTTCTGTATTCATGTCATCTGACTGAGCATGAGCTCTTGTTAAACTCTCAATCTAATCCTTCTTTCTCTTCCATCTACAAAAAATGCCTCCAAAAAGGACTTAGGGAAGAAGAACTAGAGATCAGCCAACCCCTCAGCCCGATCAGCCTAATCCTTTAGGCGAACATGTCTCCCATGCAGAATTTAGAGCTGTATTCACTACTCTTGATCATTTAGTTGCTTTCCAGAATTAATGTCCAGCTGTTTTTCAGGCCAACCCAGTGGCAAATTCTGCTGCAGCTAGAATTCCATACTTCACCCAAATAAGTTCTCTTTTTTTT
>NW_025865581.1:0-1118 GCF_002878395.1 Capsicum annuum
AAGACTTCATGATTTGGGCATTGGGCTAATTTTCCATTAAATTTTTTCCAAGCTTCAAACAATGGTTCTCCATTCATTTACTGAAAATTCACAATCTTGTCCCACATTTGAAGCATTTTAGATAGTGGTAAGCAGCTATCAAGAAACACTATAGTAAGCTCATCCCAAGATTTAATTAAGCTGGGTGGAAGTAAGCAGAGCCATAAAACTGCCTCACCCATTACTGAGAATGGGAAGAGGCAAAACCGAATGGATTCTTGAGTAAAGTGTGCTATATTGAATACTGTACACACTTCTACAAAATTCTTAAATGGACATTTGGGTCCTCAAAGGCTTGAACCCTGTACAATCCTTTCATTTGTAACATGTAAAGCATAACGCTAGTCACATGGAAGACTTCGATCCCATTAGATGGTAGGATACGGATTTCACTTGTTTGTCCCGCTTCATTTATTTGTCCCTCATCATCTACGGTACCATCAAATGGGCTCATATTGCTTGCATTATCACTAATTATTTTTTTAACACTTTGATCACCAAAACAAATTAAAAATAGCAAATAAAGTAAATTATACCACCCTGGGTATTCCCAAGTAAGAATCACACCACACCTATTTTAATAACACTCAACTTATGCCCATGTTTTAGGGGAGAGACGGTCGTAGTCAATGACCCAACTAGAGTTGGGTTTGAATCTACAAGGAGCGAATTAAAAATTTCAAGTCCTATGGATGCTCTAATTACTTAAATTTTACTCGAAATGATAATAAACACGACATGTAAAATAAAATGGCGGGATTTAATTTGGGATTGGTTTGTAATGATTTTTGACTAAAAATGCACGGATGTAATACTTTTGATGTAAACTTATGTTTGGAGGAATATTAGGATTATGTCTACCTAAAAGTAAGAGCATGTGGGTTAATGTTTTTTTAATATGAAGCTTAGTTGTTAACTAAAGGATAGGCTAGGTCAAAAGTCACTATGGTCAATCTTTCAATAAAAACACAATGATTTCATCCGTTGTCTCTTTTGAGCACCTAACAAGTGTTTAATTCATAATCAGACAAGACCTCAATCAAGCATCCTTATTTCTAGGATGATGTTGTGATTTACAC
>NW_025865582.1:0-44827 GCF_002878395.1 Capsicum annuum
AAAACTAGTCATGTCCATACTGCATAAGCAATAAAGCAAGAGCAAAAAAGTGCTCCATGAACTAGCATCAAGACCTCTTCTCTCCAGCAAAATCTGCATCATCTCTATCAGCATCAAATTTGATCACTCAGTAGGGGTCTCATCATCACTCTCGACCCTAGAAGAAGGCAATTTGTCATGGAGATTTAGGACCTTTCACAGGACCTTCACCCTCTTCCATATTTTGCTGAAGAACTCGTCTCCTTTCTTCTCTCTTTTTCTTATCTTCTTATGAGAGTCTCGAAGATCCCTATGAGACTCTTCCAATGTTGAGTATGCCTTCTCAAGCTTAGAAACTGTGCCTTCCCTCTTCTCTTGCTCCTCCATATACTTATCATAATCTGCTCAGGACATATACGAGTGACACCTGATAGAGGTCTCTCCCCAAAACTGAGGCAATCCTGACACCAACTTCATAATGACCCTAATATCCACGCCAATGTCTTCCAATATCCTTGTGATGGATGGTCTACAAGATTTGGAACCCTCAGTTGTTGACTTTCCTAAGTCAACCCTTTTTTTTTTGCTTTAGCCAAGTCCACCCTCACCCCTGATTTGAGTGGAGAGATGCATGGATTTGGTTTTACCCAGGTATCTATGGGATACTCCTCTACCTTGGGCCATTTGCACAATTAAGTTATAGGGGAAGGAAAGGGAACAAGTGTACCACCCTAAATCTTGAAATGCCTATATTTTTCAAGCACAATCTGGCCCATGTTCATAGGAATACTATACAGAAGATAGGCCACCATGCGAGCTCTTAAATATGTCACAAAATTCATATGTGTACAAGGCAAAACTCCACTGTAGATGATGTTTAATCAGATTTTGGACTCTGTTGTGAAGTCATTCATAGAGATTCCTCTTTTGGTAGGAGCCCAGGAGACCTCTCTATTAAGGCACAGTATGCTTTCTATCCATGTCCTTGGCTCACAGCCCTTTGCCTGGAAGTCAACTATGTCTGTATTTGGGAGCACATATACATCATTTACCTGCTCTGCCCCAAAATGTACCTCCTTTCCCTAAATCTTTATCATTGGGTTTGAGAGACAGAGACTATGCTCAAATTTGCATAGAACTCTTTTACCTAGTGTTTATTTGCAAGACAGGGGTCCGGGGCAAAACATGTCCACCCGACAACAGCAAGCCTGTTGAAAAATATTGAAAGTTTTTCTGGCACCTCATCCATGCAGATGCCTCTTTATAAGAGCAGTTTGGTCCTTGGGAGGTCAAAGTAGTAGAGGCTGTGACAATCTAGAGACATGAAGCGGAATTCATCATAGTCTCATATTCTTATGGCTGAGTACCTATAAGCAACAAAATCCAGAACATCATTAACAATTTCACACCAAAACCATGCTAGATTAATCATATAAACTTATGTGACTATGTTATAGAGGGTTTTGGGGTGAGAAATGGGCAGGCAGAATTTTTGGTTTCTGTTGAAAACTAGTCTCAGTAATAGCGATCGCAGACCATTCACTGCGATCACAAACCATTGATCGTGACTGCAGTTCCATGATCACGGTCCCAATGACCACAATCACGATAACTGAGATCGATTTTGACAATTTTTGAAACATCACCAAAAAACCAAATTTTGACCCCAAAATGATTTCCCATTTACTAATAAATCATTATGCTCATGAAACTTAAACACTGAATGCTAAATTATACCCTTAAAACATAAGGAAAGCAACATAAAATCTAATGGGCATTAAATCAAACACATGGTGTACACATTAATTCTAATATTTTTAGGCCTAAATCTGGGTACTCATGTCATGACCCGAACCAGGGCCTGGCCGTGATGAGTATTTCGAACCATGAAGGCCCGAAACACCCCTATCTATCTGGTAATCGTGCACCTAATTCATATGATCAAAGTAATCTTGAAGAAACATAATAATTCAGAAACATGGTCATAAATATGAAAAGCAACAATAACGGGGAAATAAGGTTCCCCCAACATCAATCAACCTCTAAACAACTATCTGCAAAAATCTCTAACAAATGACTGAGTCAAGTAACTGTATATAAACTGGGACAAGGCCTCCAGTAGACCCCAAAACCAAGTATGAGATAAAAGAACTGCAGGACATAAGACCTTCCGAAATATAGAAGGCTCACCACTTGTCTATGCAACTCTATCTGAATGATCTACTGATTCTCTTGACCCCTAGACTGAGCCTCTGAACCTGAGAGGTTGGAGATGGGAGGGGGTCAGCAAAACAGTACTAGCACGCAGAGATATCAAAACAAAACATAATATTTTTACAAAATATAGTTGAGAGCCATTATAAAGCAATTTCGTATCAAATTATTTGAAAAAACATGGGCGTAATGCAAAAGTTTCTCAACAACAATGAAATGCAACTAAGCTAGGTGGAATACCCTACATAATTTACACCAACTGCCCAGCCTCGGTTGACTCCAAGATTAGAGTATAAGTGAGGGAGAGACACACAAGACCACGAAGCATGGTGTCTCAACCCACTAGTGGTGCCCAAGATCACTTAGCCCGGGCTCCTACCTATAGTTCCAATTTTGTAATGGCATAAAGACAAGTACACAAGATCACTTAGCCTGGTACCAAATTTCTGTGTTGGCAAACACGTTTTCCAGTGATGAGCCCTTACACTCAAACGCCTTCTTCGGGCATCCATCTATCTCATGTAAAATCAAAACATTCGAATTTCATCTGATTCAATCACATATCATATTCTATAAGGTATCATCATACCCGACTTTCAAGTCATCAATATCACTTCCACATATGAAAAATCATGTAAAAACCAAGGTGCTTCATCATTTACAAGTGGTGAACAATAATTATTCAAATTCATGCTATCTTTTGTTGGTCACAATATGATATGGGGTATCAAGACATTATCATAGGAATTTGAAAGCAATTTATCTTTTATATTTATCAAACTTCCATGGAAAATCTCAAATCACATATGCATGGTTTCAACCATTGAAGTATATAGGCAAACAATTCCCATGACATAAAGGAAAATGACTTAGAATCATATTGAAAGCAAGTTATTAGCATTTGATTGAAAATCCCTATTTAAAAGCATGCATGTTCATAAAAATACACCCATGAGATTTTTGGATAACCTCACGTACCTCTATTTCCAAAGATAATAGATGTTTCTTAAAGCTTACGGATTGGTGATTCCAAATATGTAATTATCTACGAAAACCTACGGTCGAATCTTGAAATATTTGGTTTTTTATTTTGAATCCCTAAGGAGAATCCTTGAGCACTTTTGATGAATGAAGTTGTATTTTGGGGTCCTTGGAACTAAATTTCGTGTTTTGGGGCTAAGTAAGGGTGGAAAAGGACCATTTTGCCCCAAAAACAGAGTGTTTAAGTCACTTGAATTCTTTACATAGGTGCCTCTCATCCTATTGCCTATGTTTACATAGTCGCCGCCTAGGCTATCGCCTATGCTTTCTAGTGGCCATGGGCGATTGGTTAGGCGATGCATATCACTTTGAAAGGCCATAACTTCTTGCTCGAATGTCGGATTTTAGAAAAATTGGTATCGTTGGAAAGCTAACTCGAAGACCTATCATTTGATACTTAGTAGGCTCCCTAATTTGACATATATAGAAAGTTATGGTCGATGGAATCTGACACACTTTACAACGCCCACTAAAACTTAGTCGATCAAAATAGTTTCAACTCGTCCTTGATTTGAAGGACCTCTATGGTCTAAATTCAACCTTGAATAGATTTACATGCTACACAAATAATTAACATGCCGTATTGGTATAGAATTTTATGGCTTCAAGATTTATCAATACATTAGAATCATGGTCTATATTGTAGCCCAAAATTCGGGGCATTACATTATCCCCCCATTAGGATCATTCATCCCCGAATGATGATGCAGGACACAGATGGACACGATTTCAAGCATAATAAAGTACCTTATGTCTCATCCTCCATCGAAGTAAACAAATTGGGATATCTAATCCTTGTATCATCTTCTGACACCTAAGTTGCTTCTTCGACTTTCTAATTCCTCCACAGTACCTTTACTGAGGCTATCTCTTTGCTCCTCAGCTTTCGAACTTAGCGATCTAAAATTTTAATGGGCTCTTCTTCGTAAGACAAAGAGTCTGTCACTTTGATACCCTCTACTGGCAATAACATAGAATGATCTCCAATGAATTTCTTCAACATGGATACATGGAATATCGGATGAACGGAACCCAAACTTGCAGGCAATTCTAGCTCATAAACAACTGTACCAATCTTTTTCAGAATCTGATATGGCCCTATGTTGCGAGGGCTCAATTTACCCCCTTTTCCAAACTGCACAACTCCTTTTATAGGAAAAACCTTGAGAAACACCCAATCACCAACTTCAAACTCTAGTTCTCTTCGCTGAACATTGGCATAGGACTTGTGACGACTCTGAGCAGTCTTGAGTCGTTCTCTAATGATCTTCATTTTCTCCATCGCCTGATGAACAAGATCAAGCCCATATAACTGAGTCTCACTAACTTTATACCATCCTATTGGAGACCTACATCTCCTCCCATACAAAGCCTTAAAAGGAGCCATCTTAATGCTGGCATAATAACTATTATTATAAGGAAATTCAACCAGTGGCAGGTGATCTACCCAACTACCTTTGAAATCAATGACACATGCCCTCAACATATCTTCGAGGGTATGAATGGTATGCTCATCTTGCCCATCCATCTGAGGGTGGAAAACTGTGCTCAAATTCACTTGTGTACCTAAACCCTTCTGAAAAGATCTCCAGAACTGAGATGAAAACTGGGTACCTCTATCGGATATAATGGACACTGGTGCCCCATGCAACTGAACTATCACGTCAATGTAAATCTTAGCATAATTCTATCCCAAATAATTAGTCCTCACAAGCAAAAAGTTGGCTGACTTTGTTAACCGATCTACAATCACCCATATAGAATCATACTGGTTTCAGGCTTTTGGAAGTCTTGTAATGAAGTCCATGTTTATCATCTCCCACTTCTATAAAGGCAGGGCTATCTCTTGGGAAGTACCACCTGGCCTTATGTGTTCTACCTTCACTTGTTGACAGTTCAAACACTTGGACACAAAATCAACTACATCACGTTTCATGTTATTCCACCAATACAAGTTTTCAGATCATGGTACATCTTAGTAGAGCCTGGGTGAACGACATACCTCAAAGTGTGTGGCTCATTAAGGATTCTTTCCCGCAGCCCATCAACATTCGAAACACACAACATACCCTAAAATCATAGAATACCATTACCACTAATTTCAAACGACATAACCTTTTGTTGACCCATATCTTTATTGATTTGCATCAAGATGGGATCTTCAACCTGCTTCTCTTTAACTTCAGCACAAAGGGATGACCTAGCTAACTCATGAACAATCACCCCTCTATCTTTGGAATCTAAGAGTCCCACTCCCAGATTTACAAGGAGGTGAATATCCTTCACTATCTCTTTCTTTCCTTCTTCTACATGAGAAAGGCTGCCCATGGACAACTTGCTGAGGGCGTTAGCTACAACATTTGCCTTGCCCGGATGGTAATGCAGACTCATATCATAGTCTTTTAAAAGCTCCATCCAACGCCTCTGCCTGAGGTTTAATTCTTTATGTGAGAAAACATACTAAAACTATTTTGGTCAGTATAAATGTCAACATGCACTCCATAGAGATAGTGCCTCCAGATTCTAAGTGCAAACACTACGACTGCTAAATCCAATTCATGAGTGGGGTAATTGTGCTCATGCACCTTTAAATGCCTAGATGCATAAGCTATCACCTTACCATGCTGCATTAATACACAACCAAGTCCTATACGGTATGTATCATAATAAACCACAAAATCATCTTCACCTTCAGGAAGGGTCAAAATAGGAGCAGTAGTCAGATTGTCCTTCAACTTCTCAAAGCTATTTTCACACAAGTTAGACCACAAAAACTTCATCTTTTTCTGAGTCATTTTAGTAAGCGGAGCAGCTATAGAAGAAAAAATCTCTACAAACCTTCTGTAATACCCTGCCAAACCCAAGAAGCTCCAAATATCGGTTGGAGTCGTGGGTCTGGGCCATTTTCTCACTGCTTCAACTTTCTGGGGATCTACTCTTATCCCATCACTGGACACCATATGCCCCAAGAAGGAAATAGCATCTAACCAAAATTCACACTTAGAAAATTTTGCATACAACTGATGATCTTTAAGGGTCTGAAGACTAATTCAGAGGTGATTGGTGTGATCCTCTTTACTCTTAGAATAGATCAGAATATCATCACTAAATACAATAATGAGCAAGTCAAGAAACTGATGGAACACTCTATTCATAAGATCCATGAAGTCTTCAGGGGCATTTGTCAACCCGAAGACATGACTAGAAATTCGTATTGACCATATCGGGTTCAGAAGGCTGTCTTGGGAATGTCTGACTCCTTAACTTTCAACTGATGATAACCCGAATGAAGGTCTATTTTTGAAAAACACTTGGCACCCTGAAGCTGGTCAAAAAGGTTGTCAATCCTAGGAAGAGGATATTTAATTTTAATCATGACCTTATTCAACTGGCGGTAGTCTATGCACGTACGAAGGGACCCATCCTTCTTTCGCACGAAGAGCACGGGTGCACCCCATGTGGAAAGACTAGGATGAATAAAACCTTTGTCTAGGAGGTCTGCAAGCTGTTCCTTTAACTCCTTTAGTTCTGCGGGAGCCATTCTATATGACAGAATAGAAATAGGACGAGTGTCTGGCAACACATCAATGCCAAAATCTATCTTCCTATCAGGGGGTATCCTTGAGAGATCTTTGGGAAAGACTTCTGTGAATTTATTCACTACAGGGACTGACTGCAGAGGAAAATTTTCAACTTTTAAATATTTTACTTGAATTAGATGGTGCATACAACCTTTGGAGATAAGATTTTGGGCTTTAAGATAAGAGATAAAGAGACCTCTAGGTTCCACAGAACTTCTTGCCCATATAATTGGTATCTCATTCGAAACCAAAAAAGTGACCTTTTGGGTCCTGGAGTCGATTGTTGCGTAGCACGAATGGAGCCAGTCCATCCCGAGGATGGAATCAAAATATATCATATAAAGTTCTATAAGGTCTACCACAGTTTTCCTACTATGAATAGACACGATACAATTTCTATACACCCTTCTGGCAACAACCGAATCACCTATAGGAATAGAAACAGAGAAGGGTTCTACAATGACTTTGGGCTCGAACCCAAAACCAACAACCACATAGGGGGTCATATAAGATAAAGTAGACCTGGGATCAAGTAATACATAAACATTATGAGAAAAGATTTGTAACATACCAGTAATAACATGTGGGGAAACTTTCGGCTCCTGGCAGTTGGTCAAAGCATATAATCGGTTGTGATCGCTCCCGACACCTGAAGGGGCACCCTTAGGAAGACGAGCTATAGAGGCGGCTTGGGACTTAGCCTCCCGCATTTCCTCTAGCAGAAGGATAATCTCTCTGAAGGTGACCCACTTTGCCATAAGTATAGCAGTTTTTCCCCTCAAACTAGCACTTCCCTAGTTGATTCCTTCCGCAAACTTTGCACCGCAGATAAGTACGACGCTGCTGGGCCACACTGCCTTGAGACTATGTACCTAGAGCTTTGGATCCATGAGGAGTCTAAAAACTCTGAGTGTGTTTGTTTGTCGGTGGTGTGGGTGCTGGGGCGCTAGCTGCTGACTGTGCATTATTCCAAAACTTCTTCTTCATCGACCACTTATTACCCCAGTTACCACTCAGCAGCTGACTCTGGTGCTGGTCCGCAGATCTAGCTCTCTTAGCCCTTCTTTCTTTCTCTCTAGATTCAGTAATCTTTTTCTTCTCCTCCACCTGCTGTATATGAATGGTCAATCAAGCAAAGTCTAACTCCTTATTCAACATAGCCCCCTGGCACTCAAGTACTAGGTTATCAGCAAGGCCAGATGCAAATTTCCTCATCCGGTCTCTTATATTACTAGTCAACTCTGGTGCATAGCGGTCTAGTATATTAAACTTCAAAATATACTCCTAGACACACACACTGCCCTACTTCAGATTCATAAACTCTTCTACTTTGGTCTCCCTCTACTCCAGAGGAAAGAATCGATCAAGGAAAGCTTCCACAAATTCATCCCAAACTGTGGGCTTAGCACTCTCACCTTTTGCATCTTCCCAGTCGGCATACCACTAATTTGCAACGTCCTTGAACTGATAGGTTACTAGTTCCACCCCTTCAACCTCATCCATATGCATCACCTTAAAGATCTTTTCAATCTCATCCATGAACACCTGTGGATGTTTCTCCACCTTGGTGCCAGTGAACCTAGGTGGGTTCATCTTCATGAAATGTTTGACTCTAGTAGCCTCAGACATAATAGATGCAGACCCAATATCTTTCGATCATTGAGCCTGGTTAGCTACCAACTGTGTCAACATATGAATAGATCTTCTAAATTTTGCGTTTGAAATATCTCCCTGAGCAGTTAGGGGATGGTTGATATTAGTTCGCGGAGCCTGAGGTGGACTGGTCGGGACTTGAGGGACTCCCATAGTAGGGACAAATTCTAGAGTGTAAGCCCTATTACGGGTCCGCATCCCATGGGTGGAACCGACCTTATCTGCCTGACCATTCTGATCGATGATACGACGTGGAGGCATAACTGTGTTTCTGAAACATAAGTGATAATTGATTAGGGGATAGTTCAAACTCTGAAGCATGAACTAAATCACAAAGAAGGGAAACATTTCCTAAATGCCTAGCAGCCTCCTGCTTATAAGTGTGGTGCGCTACACACCCATAAACAGGACTCTACCCGACACGATTTTGGAGACACCTTGGGACCATGAACCATGCTTTGATACCAAGTTTGTCATGAATCGAACCAGGGCCTGGCCATGATGAGCATTTTGAACCATGGAGGCCCAAAATACCCCTATCTGTCTGGTAATCATACACCTAATTCATATGATCAAAGTAATACGAAAGAAACACAATAATTCAAAAACATGGTCATAAATATGAAAAGAAACAATAATGGGGAAATAAGGTTCCCCCAACATCAATCAACCTCTAAACAACTGTCTGCAAAAATCTCTAACAAATAACTGAGTCAAGTAACTGTATATAAATTGGGACAAGGCCCCCAGTAGACCCCAAAACCAAATATAAGATAAAAGGACTGCAGAACATAACACCTTCCAAAACATAGAAGGCTCACCACTTGTCTTTGCAACTCTGTCTGAATGAAGTACTGATTCTCTTGACCCCTAGACTGGGCCTCTAAACCTGAGAGGTTGGACAGGGGAGGGGGTCAGCATAAAATTACTGGCACACAGAGATATCTAAACAAAACATAATATTTTTACAAAATATAGTTGAGAATCATTATAAAGCAATTTCGTATCAAACTATTTGAAAACACATGGGCGTAATGCAATATTTTCTCAACAAAAATAAAATGCAACTGAACTACATGGAATACCCTACATAATTTACACCAAATTCCCAAGCTCGGTTGCTGCCGAGATTAGAGTATAAGTGAGGGAGAGACACACAAGACCACAAAGTATGGTGTCTCGACCCACTGGTAGTGCCCAAGATCACGTAGTTCGGGCTCCTACCTATAGTCCCAATTTGGGAATGACATAAAGTCAAGTAGACAAGATCACTTAGCCTGGTACCAAATTTCTGTGTCGGCAAACACATTTTCTAGTGATGAGCCTTTACACTCAAACGCCTTCTTTGGGCATCCACCTATCTCATGTAAAATCAATACATTCGAATTTCATCTGATTCAATCACATATCATATTCTGTAGGGTATCATCATACCCGACTTTCAAGTCATCAATATCACTTCCACATATGCATAATCATGTAATAACCAAGGTGATTCATTATTTAAAAGTGGTGAACAATTATTATTTCAAATTCATGCTCTCTTTTGTTGGTCACAATATGATATGGGGTATCGAGACATTATCATGGGAATTTGAAAGCAATTTATCTTTCATATTTATCAAACTTTCTTGGAAAATCTCAAATCATATATGCATAGTTTCAACCATTGAAGTATATAGGCAAACAATTCCCATGACATAAAGGAAAATGACTTAGAAATCATATTGAAAGCAAGTTATTAGCATTTGATTGAAAAACCCCATTTAAAAGCATGCATGTTCATAAAACTACACCTATGAGATTTCTTGGATAACCCCACGTACCTCTATTTCCAAAGATAATAGATCTTTCTTGAAGCTTGCGGATTGGTGATTCCAAATATGTAATTATCTTCGAAAACCTACGGTCAAATCTTAAACTATTTGGGTTTTTATTTTAAAACTCTAAGGAGAATCCTTAAGCACTTTTGATGAATGAAGGTGTATTTTAGGGTCCTTGGAACTGAATTTTGTATTTTGGGTCTAAGTAAGGATGGAAAAAGACCATTTTGCCCCAAAAACAGAGTGTTTAAGTCACTTGAATTCTTTACATAGGCGCCGCCCATCCCATTGCCTATGTTTACATAGGCGCCACCTAGGCTATCACCTATGTTTACATAGGCACCACCTAGGCTATTGCCTATGCTTTCCAGTGTCAATGGGCGATTGGTTAGGCGACACATATCACTTTGAAAGGCCATAAATTCTTGCTCGGGTGTCGGATTTTAGGAAAATTAATATCGTTGGAAAGATAACTCAAAGACCTATCATTTGAAACATAGTAGGCTCCATAATTCAATATATATAGAGAGTTATGGTCGATGGAAGCTAAAACACTTTACAACGCCTACTAAAACTTAGCCGATCAAAATAGTTTCAACTCGTCCTTGAGTTGAAGGACCTCTATGGTATAAATTCAAGCTTGAATGGATTCACGTGCTACCCAAATAATTAACATGACATAGTGGAATAGGATTTTATAGCTTTGGGATTTATCAACACATCGGAATAATGGTCTATATTGTAGCCCAAAATGTGGGGCGTTACAACTCAAGACTTTTCCGTTGGTGTGTACATTCACTACAATATTTAACCACCAAAATTAAGCACAAAAAACGTGGATTTAGTATTAGAATACTATTTTATGCGTACTCCTATAAACAAGTATCAAGCCTAAAACAAACATAAATTCAAGGGAGTTGAGACCACAGACCTATTTAGGGTGTGCCAATGAGTTGAAATGCACACTTAGACACTTACACGCAGTCGAATTGATTTGAAATATTGAGAGAATTTAATAAAGGAGTGTAGGGAGAGAAGGCAGTCTGAAGGTCTTTAAAACTGCTTTGACCATAATCACTGTCCTATCTCCATAATCATGGACAATCAGCTACCGCGATCGCAATGAAATGGGCCACGATCATGGTACTCGAGCCTAATTTTTATATGCACTCCTCTGCTCAATCCAAAACATAGTAATTTCCCTCTTTCCCTTTTCTCAATTTCAGTCAACACTCTTATGGCACCATAATTTCATGGATTGTGCAGACACAAACATAAAATCTACTCTACCATGTATGAATAAACGGATATGTGCCACTTTAGTGGCTTGATGGGTTATTTCCCATCTTTGGTGGTAACACACCTTTCAAATAATCACTTGTGTTTCCAAAAGCCTCATTGGATTGATGCATGTTGTATATGTTTCCCTTTATTGTAGTTACTCAGTCCAAAAGAGTTTGAAGCCTTTCTTCAAAACTACTGGACCCGACATGTTGTTCTTGCCTTATTGCATCATGATACCTATCAAGATCATAAGAAGAACTAGTAATTGGGTTAGCATAATAAGGGAATGGAGAATTTGAAAAATCCCTCCAATGTCCTTCGTGACCACCATATAAAGAATAATCATACTTTCAATAAGATCGAGATGGTGATTCCATCTCTCTCTGGGGAGCATATCTATAATCTCTCCGAAAGTAGGGTCCATCACAATATAGATATGGATCATCAAGATAGAATTTCCAACTACCAAAATCATATTTATTCCAAAATGCCATGGAGTGAAGTAAAGAAAAACAAAAATCTACTTAACACAAGAAACTAAAGAAAATCACAAACACGTATTTACAAGTTTGAATGTAAGCAAGTAGGATAAAATTTCAAACTAACTTAATACGCCAAATTGTTTTTGATCTGTGGCACCATTTTTAGAACGCTCAAATTATACGTTTAATTTAGTGCAAGGTGTTCATTATCAATATATTTACCCCACTTTTGAGTTAGGGTCGAATCTACAACAAACTATGTGAGTGGTGATCAAATTGGCTCAAAATTACTGATACTTGCTAAATTCAAACCTATTGTACAAGAATGTAGAAATGGGACGGTTTGAATAATGTCATACTAATATATATTTTTGGGATTTTTAAGTATTAAATTGGGGCTATGAAATAATTAGAGTATAATAAATTAGGCACAAATCTTGAGGTTATGCTTTCCTAGGGACAAGTCATGCATGGGAATATGATGATTCGATGCATGCTCTAATCGTTGATGATGTGGTAGGCTAGGTTGAAGTTTATTGAGGCTAGTTTTTCAACATAGTCTCAAATATGTCCCTCATTGACCCTTTCAAGTACTTTACGAGTGTTTTAATTAAAGACACCCAATACCTCAATTAGGCATCCTTATTTCTTGGATGATACCCAAAATATAGTCAACCTCACAATTACTCTTATGTCTAAGCTAGTGAAAATTTAGCAAACTATTACAATAATTGTCTACTATTTATTTAGTTCTCATATCCCTTTTTCAAGGATGATGTGAGTTTCTAAAGTTCACCCAAACCCTTTTTTCAAAGATGATTTGAGCTTTCAAGAGCTTAGGATTTTCACCCATAAAACTATTTGGGTATTTGGGGCTATCACCCACAAATCTCAACCAATTTATTCAAGCAAAAATAGAACCCGTCATCAACAAACTAACATATGCATAAATGAATCACAACTCACACACACTTTTACCCTATTCATACATAAAAATAAGAGGAAAAACTAGCTAGTTATAAGATAAATAGGCAAAGATTTACCCAAAATCTCCATTGATTTGATTTGAGAAAGACTAAGTAAATGTTACTTCAAACTGTGAATTTCAACAAATCTTTAATGGGAGTTTTCTAATTGTTCAATTGGAAGTTACTCCAATATATTATTCACGCAAAATTTATACAATATTTTACTCTCCAAGTATGGAGGCTAAGAGCTAAAACAAAAATCCAATCAAAATAGGAGTTGTAGAATCCATGAGTGGATATGGTTTGAGTCTTCTTGAGGTAAATTTGGGATCAACTATGTGCATTTATGTCTTTACCCTTAGGATGATTTTCCAACACTCCGCGATCGTGGGATCTTGCTCGTGTTTCTGGATACTGCAACCATAGATAAAGCCATGCAATCGCAGTATATTGACCAGCTTGACTAACTGCGATCGCAATCCTTAGACATCGATCGTGACAACTAAACCTGATCTGTACAGGTTCTTCAGCTATTCACTTTTCCTCTCCTTTTTGCTCACTTTTAGCTCCAATCCACATATTTTGATATCATCACATTTGTTTATGCAAAATATGGATATTAGTGTACTTATTCACAAATATGTCATATTTGTTCATTCAAAATAGGGTAATGTGCATGAATGATGAGTGCGAATGAGTGGTAAATTCACCACTCATCTGTAGTTAAGGATCATTAGTATGACCCAATATTATTTTTGGAAATAGTATTCTCATATCCTATTTCCATGAATCAAATCTCTTGGGTTGCCTTTTATTCAAATCTTCCAAAGTCTAGTAGTAGTGTAACCACTACTATTTAAGCAATTAAAGACTAAGGAAGAGACATACATTTGTCTTAACCTTCTCTTGTTCTTTGATATACTTTATTCAAGCATTGTATTCTCTTGAGGTTTATTGTGTATTTAAAAAGAGCGGAGAGAAACACATAGTTGGTGAGGAATTGTATTAAAAAGTGAGAAAGAAGAAAAGAGTATGAGTTATAGCCAAAAAGCTAAGCTCAATCTTTATAATTTGAGTTGAAAAAGAGCTAGTAGAATCCCTCACAACTTAAAGAAGTTGGAGTAAAACCTATTAGAGGTCTCAACTAGTATAAAATATTTGGTTTCATATCTACTTTAAGCATTTTCCTTTTTTGCATTCTTAAAGCTTTTGCAAACTGGTTGATTAGTCGACTGACATCTCAAGTTGATTGAGATAATTGAAAAAGAGTGATTCACCCCCTTATCATTTTCAATTTCTATTAGAGCAAGGACTCACATTTATTTTCTTAATATCAAAGTGAGAAAAGATCATAGCCTAAACAGTTGTTGCAGCTCTATTCTAAGAAGGAACATATCAAACTAGAACTCCTCACTTCAGT
Source organism: Capsicum annuum (assembly GCF_002878395.1). Taxonomy (NCBI): domain Eukaryota; kingdom Viridiplantae; phylum Streptophyta; class Magnoliopsida; order Solanales; family Solanaceae; genus Capsicum; species Capsicum annuum. Next base: position 14,446 of record NW_025865582.1, read on the forward strand.
AGAAAATATTTTTATCATTGGAAGATAAGTATGGGAACCTTTATAAAATCCCATGATGTCAAAGTATGGAAAGTGATCAAGCTTGGCGATCTTTCACTTGTCTCTGCCAACAAAGACAAGGATGGAAAGAAACCTGAGAATGGTGAAACATATATTGATATCATTCCAACTTTAGAGGATTACACTGATGAAAAAATGGAAATTAATTAGATAAATTCTACGTCTAAAATATGCTATACAATTCTATGAGTTACAAAGAATAGAAAAAGATCTCATGCAGTAAAACTGCTAAGAAAATGTGAGATAAATTACAAGTGACATATGAAGGAACTGAGAAAGTTAGACAAACTCTAGTAAATTTATTGGTATATGATTATGTACTCTTCAAGATAAAATATGGGGAGTCCACTGAAGAAATATTTTCCAGATTTGGAAGAAATATCTTATCACATAGTAGATTAGATCACCAGGATTCTCAAAACCTTGCCCACTCAATGGTTTTCTAAGGCTGTAGCTCTTGTAAGTATGAACTTAAAAAAATGATCTATGATGAAGTTATAAGAGATCTCATTGCCTTTGAAAAGGCTTACTTGATAAGAAGGATCGACTACAAAATAAAAAAAAGAAAATTATTGCATTTAAAGTTATAAATGAATAGAAAAATGATGCCTTTGATGAAAATAAACTTGCTCTCATCACCAGGACAATTGTTAACAATTATAGAAGATCCAAAAAACAAAGAAGGGGGAAACAAAATTACTCAAAAGGAAAGTAGAATGTTGACTACAACAAGAATGAAGGTAAGTGTTATAATTGTGGTAAGTATGATCATGTTGCTTATGATTGTCCAATAGCTAAAAGAGGACCCTTCAAAGAAAGTCATAAGGCTTTCTGTTGTTGGGGTGATGAAGAACAATCTCATCATGAAAGTGAAAATATTAGAGATTGATTCTTCATTGCAATTGGAGAATCTAGTCAAGTAAAAACTAATTATTGTAATGAATGCTTTAAATTGCAAAATTTGCTTTAAATTGCAAAATTTGCGAAATCTTGCCATAGTTGATTTAAATAAAGCTCATAATGCAAAAAGGCTTTATCAAAGGAAAGAAGAGACTATAACTTACAATTGAAGTTTGCGAAATTGAAAATATCTTTTTTAAGAAGAAATTGATAAATTAAAATTCAAAATAAATAGTTTTGAAAAATCTTCTAGCCACAGTATTGTCAGATCTAATCAATTGACTAACTCTTCTAGACATTAGCAGATGCATGTATAATAATAGATATTATAGAAGTTAAGGATATCAATGTTCAACTAACTACAATAAATCAACCAAAGGAAGAAGTCACACTTATGGTACTTATCATAACAAATATTATAGTTATGAAGGATATCAACGGTCCACTGACTCCAGTCAGTCGATCAAAAAAACCTATCATAGTAATAATACATATCATACCTAATCAACCACTGAATGGTACTCTAATTATTTTTTTCACTATGGCAAATGTGGTCATTAATATTATAGTTGCAACTTTCATTCTAGAAATTCTAGAGAATGGATTTTGAGACCAAACCGAATCTACAAATTCAAGTACTAATCCAAAGAGACCCAAAATACTAGGGAACAAAGAAATAAGTGATATATTAATTTTGTATAAACTCCACTTAAAGTCTAAAGGGAAATAGTATCTTGATAGTGAATGTTCAAATCACATGATGGGGAAAAACAACATGCTTAAAATAATAGTTGATTTTGATAGAGGTGATATAAGTTTGAGAGAAAACTCTAAAGGCTTAGTAATAAGTATTGGTCCTATCTCTTTTAATGGTTCATATAATATAACTAATGTTTATTTGGTTAAGCTTAAATTACAATATGCTAAGCATAAGTTAGTTGTGTAATGCTAGTCTAAAAGTAAGATTCAAAAAGGATGGATGCATAATTGAAAGATGTGACAGGTAACGTCTTACCCGAAATAGACATAAGAATGTGTATGTCATAGAATCTATCACAATAATAGAAGGGAATGTCTATCTTACCTCCATTTCTAAAGATCCTTAGATTTTGGCATAGAAAGATTACTCATTCTAGCATAACAGAAATTGAAAAACTAGCCATACATTAACTTGTTATTGTCCTTCTAAAGCTTGATTGCAAAAAGACTCACATCTTTTATGGTTTTCACCTTAGTAAGCAAACTAGAAATTCATTTCTTGGTAAGGATATTGTCTCTACCACTAATGCATTGTAGCTACTTTATATGTATCTATTTGGTCCTACTAGAACTTCTCAAATTTATGGTAAAACATATGCCTTTTTGATTATTGATGACTATTCTCGACTTACTTGTGTTATTTCTTTCTAACAAAGATAAAATTTTGAAGAATTTTGAAGTTTTCTGTGAAAAGGTTCAAAGACACAAAGGTTACTATATCTCTTCTATTAGAAGTGATCATAGAGGAGAAATTGAGAACAAAGATTTTGAAATATTTTGCAACAATCAAGGTTACACTCATAACTTCTCCACTCCAAGATCTCCTCAACAAAATAGAGTGGTTTAGTGCAAAATTAGAACTTTGTAAGACATGGTGAAAACCGTAATTTGTGAACACTCACTACCACATAAATTTTGGGTATAAGTTGGTTGTATTGCTTGCCACATCTTGAAAAGGTGTCTCATCATACCTATTATAACACCCTATATTTTTGGGCTAGAACTCGAATTATCATTCCTATGTGTATAGAGTTTTAATGGATGTTCCTACTTGGGTCAACTTTTGATGACTATAAATCCTATAATGTATGAGTTAGGTGGCCTACTATATATCAAATGAAATATCATTGAGTATTCTTTCCAACTAATCTAATTTCAGCTTAATCTGATACCAGAGTATAAAGTTATGCTTATTTTAGCTGGGAGTGTCTGTCTGCCATGGGTTGACGACTAAGTTAACGAGTTCTCAACTAGTTGATGGGTTGTTAAATCCATCGTCAACCTTAACCAATAAATGTATAATCAAGCTATATATTGATGACTAAGTTGATGAGCCATCAACAAGTTGACGAGTTGTCAACTGAGAAATTCCTGCAATATTTTATAGTTTTCTTAGGGGTATTTTGGTCTTTCCCTTACCTCAAAATCTACTCCATGAATTAAATCATTTAATAAGAATTGTATACTCATTATTATTATGTTTTCCATGCTTATTCTCCTCTCTACTCTTAAGAGAAACAAAACTAGGGTTTCTTCTCAAAGTCAATTTCAAAGGCTTTAAATTCAAGTTCTTCTGAAATTCCTTTCATTAAAAAGGTATGTTTTGCACTCCATACTTTTAGTATTATTATATTTTGCTAATTTTCTTGATAATGATGTACTCCTTAATGGTTGTTTGAAACTTAGATTGAGGGATTTGGTTGTGAAAGATTTAGGTTGGTTTTTCTCTTGATTTAATGGTTTTTTTCCTATGCATAATTAATGAATTTTGAAATGTGAATTTGTTATATGAAAATGGTGAACTCGGTAATATGAATTCACAATTTTTAAAGGATTTTTCATGATGAAAATATGGCCCTCAACCCCTTTCAAAACTTGATGTTTCATAAAAATTATGAATTTCACTTCGTCTTTTGAATAATGTATGGTAAATATGGAAAAAGGTTTAAATCACTTTTGAAAGCCTATGAGGTCTATTTTTATAATTTTTAAATCCATTAGGGGCAATGCTTTTGGATTTAAACACAGAATTTGCAGTCTAAATGGTTTAATGAAAATAGTATGGCATAATATGAATGGCTTGCGAGTCTTGGTATAACAGTGCTAGTATATGAATGCCATAATGAAAGATTCCATGGTTATTCATATGTGACAAAATATTTTAATTAGGCATAAAGGGAAATTTTTTTTAGCTTCACCAAGAAGGAGTAGTCCCGGGGGGACCAACACTGGAAAAAACATTTATCGACGTTAGGAGGTCTTGTCCTTAATGGAGGATGAGTGATATATGCTTTCTTCGCACAGTAGTATATAGTTATGTTTATGGTGGCTATGGTATATTGGTATCTTTAGCCTGATTTCTCCACTCCATCTGGCTAACATGGACTGGGCTCTTCTGGTAGGGGATCTGGACCCATATAGCCCGTGGGTGCTTTTAGGTCCTTACGAACTACATAGTTCAAGATTAAATTTTAAAATTATCATGTAACATGTCCCTTATACCTATTCCGACATCCTATATATAATTATTGAGCATATGTTTTATGACAAATTTTTGATAAATGTATATTTTATCCCGTCCTTTGGGTTTCATGCCAGTACTCATAGTACTGACTGTCCCTGGATACTTCATTGTTTCATGATATAGGTTCCAAAGGACTTTTTTTGGGAACCCATGCAATATTAGGTGATTAATTCTCTTATCATATAGCCGATGAAAAATGGTGACCTCTCCATGATCCCGAAGGAGATTTCTTATTTCTCTTATCTTTTAATTCTATCATTTTATGGCCTTTATGGAATATTTAGATTCATGTCCTGACTTAGGATTATTTTGAAAGTTAGAGGTTTTGTAGATGGTGTTAGGTAATTGGTTTGGATTTTGTTCTCAAGATATGTATATTACTTTATTTAAATATTAAGTTTCTTTTCTTATGGGTTTGCTTCTGCACCTTTAATTATGACTATGCTTATGATGTGTGGCTAAGGGGTTATCTCAGGCCTTGGTTCTCTTAGGGTGCCCGTCATGGCCAGGGCCCCAGTTTGGATCGTGACAAGCTTGGTATCAGAGCATGGTTTAGATTCCTAGGGTTTTTACGAAGCCATGTCTAGTAGATTCTTGCTTATGGGTGTGTTGTGCACCATATTTTTAATCAAGAGGCTATTAGGCATTTAGGAGATGTTTCCCATCCTTTCATACTCTAGATCATGCAATAGTATTGTCCATATTAAAGTTATCCAAATTCTATCCTTGGTCTAATTTTATTGGCTATGTGTCATTATCGAGGTGATACAAGTGCAAAAACTTATATTCCTAACGATGTGGTCCTTTTTGATTGATTCATTACAAAAAAAGTTATGAAACAACACAAGGATTTTAGAGAAGTCCATTATTGCATCAAAGTGTATTAATTCAAGTGTATACCTTTATCTTCATGAGTTGTGTTTTTAACTCGAGATAGGTGTGTGTTTAAAAACTTTATTACAAATATCTCCCTTAAAGGGAAAGATATGTATCTAAATGTTGGGATAGTATTTCCACCCGAGAGGTAGTATAAATTGAGATATTATGATCTAAGAATAATGAGATAATCCCAAGGTTAGTGATATGAAGTCATAAGTTTAAAAGTCAGACTGGGGGTAACTTTTGAGTGAAAAATGTATTTGTATTTGTGTAACCTTTATGTGGGTGAAGGGGTTATATGCTCTTATAAGTGGTTATAGTTGCAGAAAGACTTATAGATATTCTGTTAGTTAGTAGAGAAAGTTATTAGTGATGATGATTTAGAATTTATTTGAAATTAGTAAATCTTAGGAAAAAAAGGGACTCAGTGGTGTTTATAGAATTTTGAAGGTAGCTAAAGGTAGGTATGGATAAGTAGAAGTGATGTGAATAAGGAGAATGTGTTAATGGACCGAAATGGGTTATGTTAATATTAAGATCTAATATCTTAATTATGTGGTTTTACTACGCCGAGAGTTCCTTGATCTTTTTATCTTGCAATTGTAAGCAGTTTAGTAGGTGAGAAGATGTATGGTCAATTTTAAGGCGTAGTAGTAATGTTGTGAAGAAGATATGCTTGTAAGCCGTTGTTAAATGGTAAGGACTTTAGATTGATCAATTTGTTATTTATTTTGATGTGCTGATACATTATGTGGGATGTTTCATTGGCAATTCATAATTGATTATAGACGTTGATCTTTAACTTTACATGTCATTGTGGTGATAATAATGTTGCTCGAGGATAGTAATGAGAGAATTATGGGAGTAAATTAGCAGGCTTGATTTGATGTGTGGAAGATCTTAGGTTGATAACCTATGAAAAATTTGAGTGGATAATTTGATATTTTTACATGAGGACTAGTGTTAAAATAATGAATTATGACTAAGTCACTGGGTGGATAAGAGTATTAGGTTTATAAGAATAAGTTGAACCCCATGTATCATGTTGTTAGATGAGGTTTTAAGTTTATAAATTCCATGTGTACTTAGTTCATGTTCTTGAATTTCTTAGTTTGGAAAAATCAACAGAGTTGTTATTGGTGTTCTTTAAAGCTGAATTGAGGAAATATAGACAGACGATGTGATCTCTTGGTATGGTTTTAGAAATTTTATTAATTTGTGAGATTATATGATTAAAGGTTTAATGCTAGTATATTAAGGAGTGGAGAATGGGTTTTTATGTGTTAAGAATTATGGATATGTATGCTCATGAGAGTATGAGTTATAGGGTGATGGCGATAGAGGCCAGTGAAAGTTAAGATTAGTATCCTTAAGAGTGATGTCATAGAAATAATTTAGCATCTTTATGTTATAGTTTATCAGGGCGAGCCTAGTGTTCAGGTATATGGAGATACCCTAATTTTGCAGAGTATTGTGTCTGCAGATTTAATGAGAGGATATGTTTGTAAGTCTAGGATGGTGACCTTTGAGCTAAGGGAAAGATTGTGGAATAAGATAGATATTGAATTATCTCATGATGGTGAGTTATAGGGAAGAGTCATGATAACTCTATTCTTATCCTAGCAAATTCCTCCTACTTCAGTTTAAGAGAACTTATGTCCATTTTCTAATCTATGAACTAGAAGAAATAACGATTCTCAGAAATCTAAGCTTTTAAGTGTTCAAGCTTTATTTTATGAAGCTCATGATCCATAAACTCATATATCACTTTATGCTTAGTTCTAAGAAACTATACTTTCTTTATGTTACCAACTCATTTTATGTCATATCTTAGCCCAAAGTGATGCTATCTATGCAAAATAATGACCATTCTTAGTTCTTAGAATAAGAAGCAATAGCTTGAAGTGGCAATCCTTGTCTTATTTCTTGAATATATAAATTCGACTTTATGTTATATGACCCATACTATAAGTACTCATGTTTCTCACTGTGCCCAGTTTGAAGAACTTAGCTAATCTATGTTTATGACCAAACGAACCTCTATTTATGATCTAGGTGATTTCTATAAAGTATTTCATGTTTGTTGTACTGAATCTCATTTCACATATCTCACCTTGAGTTTTACGACAAATAGGATCCATAATTGAACAGTATCACTCCCATTCTTGATGCTTGTACTCTAGTCCCTCAGTGACCCTCCTTATGTTAGGATGGTATGGCTATGAAAGTGTAGTAACATTTTAGTTAAGGGAGTAGATGTTCTTTAATGTGAAAGTTTTGGGGGTGGCTACTTGAGTTAAGGTGGAAGATGAAGAGGGAAGAGTGAGATGAACTTCTATTATGTGAAATAGTTAGGAAGGGGTGATATGATGAAAATCTTTGTGATAGTGATTGAAGTTGCTGATTTTTGTTGAGGAGATCCATAAAGTGGGTGCATTCAAGATAGGCTTGAATGTTTTGATTGACGAATACACAAACCATTATGTTATATGGTTAGTAATTATTGATTAAGACTTGAGGTTGTTTGATCGAAGTGATAAGATGGATCAGTATTCTTGGAGGGGTGTAGAATATAAGGTCCCACAGCTTAATGCTAGCACCTTTTAACTCCGAGTTAGTCTTCAACATGGAAGAAATATGCAGTTAGACACAAGCTATTGTAGTTATGTGTTTCGTGGAGTAATTATAAGATTTAAAGAGTGAAGTGTGATATTCATAGCTAAAAGCATATTTGAGAAGTGTCCCTAAATTTAAAGGTGTAACGCCCCGATTTGCTGAACCGAAATGCTACACGGTGCTGATGACCCCGAAGGACCACAAGCTAACCCATGACTGATATCTGTACCTGTATACTGCATAATATGACATAATATTTTGGAAACATGCATTGAAAGTCCATAAGGTTTAATGCTGAACATGATCTGAATAATGATAATATCTGAACTAAAGCGGTATCACAATACCAAAATAAAATTGAAGTCTAAATCTAATAATACTGTAATCGTCTGAAAGCCTCTAACTGTCTGAATAATCTAAATAAGGAGTTGATGGGACATGTCCCCAACTAACTTTAACTAATAATCTAATCAATGAGATAAAAGAAAATCACCAGGTCCTCAAAGGATGAGGACTCACTTCTACTCTGGCTAGTGAAACTGGGATATACTGCTGATCTAGAACACGTGTCTCTAAACCTATGGTGTAACATAAAAAGAAAGCACCATAGTGTGAATGCGTAGTACGATGGAATGTACTGAGTATGCATGTGAGGTGGGATAAATGCAAGGGTTCACATGCATGCTAATGCTAACTGACTATCTAACATGAACGTGAGAATGGATGCATAATTATGTAGCTATAACTGACAACGTGATAACATAACACTAATACCATGGTAGCATGACTACTAAGTCTAGATACTAATAACATGACATAACTGTTAACAAATATGAATTATAACATGAAAGACTGTGTCTAAATAATACTGATAACATGGGTGACTGTACTTGACAGTCCTGAATCTGGTTGACTATTTGAGTTCCATACTGTATCTGAGTTGACTGTGCCTAACAGTCCTAATTTTGTATCATGAAAATATGGGAAGTAGTATTTAACAGATATGCCCCATATATGCTACTATAGCTGAGCTGGGGTTCAGTCTCTGCCCTAACAGGAAGGGTGTCAATACCGCGCCTCTAGTAAGGACAACATGTGAGTAACACTCATATAATAGGTAACTCTAGTGAAAATGGTGGGAACCCTCATATAATAGGTTGGGCCACCTCATCTACCCTCATATAACAGGCTACGATGTCTAAACCTATGCTGGCTACATAGTTCTGGAACACAAGGATTGCTTCTAAGAATCACACCCTCATATAATAGGTGAGTTCCTATCCTTGGGTTCACTCGGTGCTAATTCCTACTCCCATCTGAATAGACACTAATCATGATTTTTTGAACTGAACATGGACTGAATTTACTAAATTTCGTTAACTGATGGAATACTTCTGATAGCTGATAACTGCCTGAGTTCATAAAGATTTTTTCTGAGTCATAAAACTATCTGAAGTCTAAGAGTTCATAGCTTGACTGAGAGTATCGTTAAAACATGATATGGATCTAGGTACACAACTAATATTTTAGGTACAAGTACCCCCAAGACTCGATGAAAGGAAACTGGCATGACTTGATATTCTTGAATACATAGTAATCACCACAATACGTTTGTTGAAGCATTTCTTCAAACGTCTAATAGGCATAAACTTGTACATTTATAAGGATTTCATGATATCATGCTAGCTAGGCAAATTTCCTTTATCTAGACATTTAATCAAACATATGGCAGGCATAGTACATGAAAACATCATGGTATGACAATTAAACATCATGGTTCAATTCCAATTTCATCATACAAGGTTTCGGTCATGAGATTTTGTAAATCATTATCTATATTAATCAACCCACATGGAATTTATCATCAAATCATGGAATAGAAATTATTTCCTCATTTATCATAATGAAAAAGAACATACAAAGCATGAAAACATGAAGAAAATCAATTACTTGTAGTTGAAAAGGGATTCTTGGAATTCATGGATGAAAGGAGCCCATGAATGAACACTATACATACCTTAGATCATAATTTTGTGAAGATTGATGGTGAAACCTTCCTGAATTTAAATCCCCAATAGAAACGCTAGCTTGTTGTTGAGAGACACTTGAGAGAAACTAATATGTCTTAGCAGAAAAGTGGCTGAATCACGTGTTAAAGGAATTATATAAGGTTAGGAAGTTGACCCTTTTAACCTTGGACATGTAATTAAATTTTCAGTAAAATTTCTCGAGTTGGGCCCTTGGCGTGATGCGCCATTATCGCGCCAAACCACTGGAAATTGACAATTGGGAATCTACATGGTGGCACGATGTGGAGCTATCACATTTCCACCTTGTTTGAGACCTAAAATTTTGACGCGACATTCCAGTATTGCGGAGAAACACTGGAATTTGACAATTTCCATTTGAGCTATCTCTGTGATGCACTGAAGGCACAAATCAAACACTGCCTCACTAAAAAGGACCTAACTCTTCGCCCTGGTGTCAGATTTGGGCAAATTATATATCGATGGAAAGCTTATTCTATTTCTCATGTGATAGAACTTGAAAATTATGGAAATACCATGTGTATAAGAATGAATTCTTATTTCAAAGAAAGTTCTAACACCTTTAAGATGATTTTCAAGCTAAGAAAAAGCACGAGTATTACAATATCTCCCCCTTGAGAACATTCGTCCTCGAATGAGACTGAATGAGATGGGAAAAAATAAATTGAAAATGAATTGAACATGGATAACTGGAACATGATCTCATGACTGACATGACTGGCAAGCTAAACATATAATACTAAACATATAAGACTGAACATGCAGATCTGATCATGCATAATTGATTCATGAATGCATAATTGAGCATTTTGAGGAACTAAGTTACTCACCATAAGATTGCATATCGGATATACGATTTCATAACTAAGCTAGTACCTGAATGCATGAGTTAATATGCAATGGTGTTTGACACCAAGTTTATCATGGGAACATGATCATGAGACTGGATACCATGTCTGTGATGGTAATTTGAATAGGGAACTAAGTAAGTTCAAGAAAAATAGTTATGTAAGCTAAAAAGTATTAATGACCCCATGATTATGCTAGAACTATGCATGAACGGGAACCTGAGAACCTAACTGAGGCTAAAACATAATACATAAACTAAAGTTCGTGAACTGATCTGAGCCTTTGAATACATAGCCCATGATTGAGATTTAGAATTGAGGGTCAACTTATGAGTATACCTTGCTTAAAATGGATTCATTATATGCGAAGAGAATGGGACGCTTATGTTATAAAGGTTTGGGGGATCATAACATATCTCCCCCTTGGGACATAGGCCCCTCTAGGAATACTGTCTTGGCTGAGCTACCGAGGGAAACTGAGGCGATGCTCAAGGAACCTAGGAACTAAATCATGACTGATTACTTGAGATCTAAAACTTGAGGCTTGATACATGAACAGAACCGAACTTGCACCTATCTGATTGGTTTATCTTAGAATAGTTACATTCTTTCATGAGATTTCAGCTAGGGCATAAAGCTTGGGACATGGAAACCAACTGTATAGATTTTATCCGTATAACATAATCTAGTAAGAAAATCATAACCTGATTAAGATTTGGTAACATGGGTTGAGGTCTATGAACATCATTTAAGATAAAGTAACCAAGCTCTATGCACTACAACTGAGACTACTGAAAGATTTATGAGATGTTGAGCACGAATGTTAAATATACAAATTTATCTGATGAACTGAATAACTGATAGGTGAATACTGGGCATGTGAGACTAGTCTATACTTAGTTAGAATAATTGGACTAAAGTTGTAGAATATTATGCATAGGAGGTAATGATTACCTTGATAACATGAGGTAACTGAGCATAAATGAGCAAAACTGTATCTCCTCAAAAATGTAAGGCTAGGCTGTATAACATGATTTGGAAACATTTTGAGGTACTAAAATACTACTGACTGAGTGATTGACTTGTGATTATGCTCACTGGAACGACATGAATACTGAAAGAGGGGAAACTATTCTTAAAACATCTCATAGCCTCCTGTACATAAATTTGGCGTGCAACACACCTATGTACAAGACTCTACTAAATGCAAATTTCAGACTTCTTAGGACTCTATTGAACCTGGTTCCGATACCAAGTTTGTAATGACCTGATTTGCTAAACCAAAATGATACACGATGCTCATGACCCCGAAAGACCACAAGCTAATCCATGACTAATATTGTAGAAACATGCACTAAATGGCCATAAGGTTTAATTTTGAACATTATCTAAATAATGATAATATCTGAACTAAAGATGTATCACAATACCAAAACAAAACTGAAGTCTAAGTCTGATACTACAGTAATCGTATGAAAGACTCTTAAGTGTCTGAATAATCTGAATAAAGAGTTGATGGGATATGCCCCCAAATAACTCCAAATAATAAGCTAATCAATAAGATAAAATAAAATCATCAAGTCCTCAAAGAATGAGGACTCACTTCTACTCTGGCTAGTGAAACTGGGATCTACTGTTGATCTAGAACACATGTCTCTGTACCTATAGTGTAACATAAAAAGAAAGCACCATAGCACGAATATGTCAGTACGATGGAATGTACTAATATGCATGTGAGTGGGCTAAATACAAAGGTTCATATACATGCTAATTCTAACTGACTGTCTAACATGAACGTGAGAATGCATGCATAATTACGTAACTATAACTGATAACGTTATAACATAATATTGATACTGTATTAGCATGACTACTAAGTCTGGATACTGATAACATGATATAACTGATAACTGATATGACTAATAACATGAAAGTGTATCTGAATAATACTGATAACATGTGTGACTGTACTTGACAGTACTGAATATGGTGAAACTATTTGAGTTTCATACTGTATCTGAGTTGACTGCTCCTGACAGTCCTGATTCTATAACATAAAATTATAGGAAGTAGTATTTAACTAAAATGCCCCATATATGCTATTATAGCTGACCTGACTGGAAGGGTGTCAATACCGTGCCACTAGTAAGGACAACATATGAGTAACCCTCATACAACAGGTAACTCTAATGAGAATGGTGGGAACCCTCATATAATAGGTTAAGCCACCTCATCTACCCTCATATAATAGGCTACAATGTCTCAACCTATGCTGGCTACATATTTATGGAACGCAAGGATTGCTTCTAAGAATCACACCCTCATATAACAAGTGAGTTCCCATCCTTGGATTCACTTGGTGCTAATTCCTTCTCCCATCTGAGTAGACACTGATCATGATTGACTGAACTGAACATAGACTGTATTTACTAAATTTTGTTGACTGATGGAATACTTCTAATATCTGATAACTGACTGAGTTCATGAGATCATGGAAATTTTTTCTGAGTCATAAGACTATCTGAAGTCTAAGAGTTCATAGCTTGGCTGAGAGTATCGTGAAAACATGACATGGCTCTAGGCACACAACTAATATTTCGGGTACAAGTACCACCAGGACTCGATGGAAGGCAACAGACATGACTTGATATTCTTGAATACATAATTATCACCACAATACGTTTATTGAAGCATTTCATCAAATGTCTAATAGGCATAAACTTGTACATTTAAGGGGATTTTATGATATCATGCTAGCTAGGCAAATTTCCTTTATCTAGGCATTTAATCAAACATATGACAGGCATAGTACATGTAAACATCATGGTATAGAAATTAAACATTATGGTTCAATTCCTATTTCATCATACAAGGTTTTGGTCATAAGATTTTGTAAATTTTTATCTATACTAATCAACTCACATGGAATTTATCATCAAATCATGGAATAGAAATCAATTCCCCATTTATCAACATGAAAAAGACCATATAAAGCTTGAAAACATGAAGAAAATTCATAACTTGAGTTGAAAAGGGATTCTTGGACTTCATGGATGAAAGGAGCCCATGAATAAACACTATGCATACCTTAGATCATGATTTTATGAAGATTGATGGTGAAACCTTCTTAAATTTGAATCCCCAATAGAAATCCTAGCTTGTTCTTGAGAGAAACTAATATGTTTTGGATGAAAAGTGGCTGAATCATGTGTTAAAGGGCTTATATAGGGGTAGGAAGTTGAACCTTTTAACCCTGGACACGTAATTAAATTTTTATTAAAATTTCCTGAGTTGGACCCTTGGCGTGACGCGCCATTATTGCGCCAAGCCAACAGAAATTTACAACTGGGAATCTACATGGTGGTGCGATACGAAGCTATCACGTTGACACCTTGTTTGACACCTGAAATTTTGGTACGATGCACTAGTATTATCTATAAATACTAGAGTTTTACAATTTCTATTTGAGCTATCTCCGCGACATGTTGAAGGCTTAGGTCAAACACTATCTCACTAAAAAGGACCTAACTCTTCGTCCAGGTGTTAGATTTGGGCGAATTATATATCGATGGAAAGCTTATTCCGTTTACCATGTGATAAAAAGTAAAAATTATGGAAATACCATGTGTATAAGTATGAATTATTATTTCAAAGAAAGTTTTAACATCCTTGAGATGATTTTCAAGCTAAGAAAAAGCACGTGTATTACAAAAGGCTGTTAGATGTATCATTTGAGGTGGAGAATGCTTCTATTCTTATGTCCCACAAAAATCACATTTGTCTTGTATCAATCTTAATTAGGCTGAGGATTGTAGGAAAAATTCATGCCTTTCATCATTATGATCATGTTCCATAGAACTCATGCCCATAATCATGTCTATGTCGAGTCTCATTACCTGATGGTTCATTCTAACATAATTTACTTGGGGATGTAATGAAGCTCTTTTATTTTTATGACTGTATGTTCTATTAAGGGAGAATTCCTAATGTGAAGTTACATCCTTTATTCCATACGTCTAGAGATTCAATAAGTTCCTTCCTATCATTCGAGGATGAATAATTCCAAGTGGAGATAATGTAACACCCCATATTTTTAGGCTAAAATTTGAACCGTTGTTCATATGTGTATAGACCTAAATCCAATGATTCCTATTTAAATATAAGTGTGATTTGGAACAACATTGGGGATGAATTCAGTCATAAAAATCTCCTAACTCATTGATGAGTTGAGGACATATCTTTGATAGAGGTTTATTGGACGTTCCTACTTGGGTCAACTTCCAATGACCATTAATCCTAGAATTTAACAAGTTAGGTGGCCTACTATATACCAAATGACTGATCTTTGCATCTTATTTCAAAAGAATCCAATTTCACCTTAATTCAATATCAGAGTAGAAAGTTATGCTTATTTTACCTGGGAGTGTCTGTCTACTAAGGGTTGACGACTAGGTTTATGAGATGTCAACTAGTTTATCACATTTTAACCCCTTTCTCAGCCTTAACCATTAAATTTCTAATCTAGTTAGATATTGATGGTTAATTTTAAGAGCCATCAACAAGATAACGAGCTGTCAACTTACTTGTCAACTAAGAAATTCCTATAATTTTTTTATAGTTTTCCTTAGGGTATTTTGATATTTTCCTCACCTCAAACCCAACCCCATGACTTAAATCATTCAATAAGTATTGTATACCCATTAGTAGTCAGTTCTAAATATTCCTTCTCCTCTCCACTCTCATGGGAAATAAAACTAGGATTTTCTCTCAAAGTTTGACTTCAAAGGCTTCAAATTCAAGTTCTTCTCAAATTCCAATCATCAAAAAAGAAATGTTGTGCACTCCCTACTTTAAGTATTACTATATTTTTTAAATTTACTTTATAATTATGTATTCTATAATGGTTTTTTGAAACTAGGTTTGGGGGGTTTGGTTGTGAAAACTTTATGTTGGTTTTTCTCTTACTTTAGTAGTTTTTTTTTTATGTATGATTAAAGGGTTTTCAAATGTGAATTTGATATAAAAATGGTGGACTTGGTACTATGCATTCATAACTTTGAAAGGTTTTTTCATGATGGAAATATGACCCTCAACTCCTTTCAAAACATGATACTTTATGAAAATTATGAATTTCACGTCGTCTTTTGAATAATGTATGGTAAGCATGGAAAAAGGTTTAAATGACTTTTGAAATACTATGGGGGCTATACTTTTAAAAGCCCTTGGGGCCTATGGTTATGGATTTAAACATGGAATTTGGAGTCTAAATGTTTTAATAGAAACAATATGGCGTATATAAACGACTTGAAAGTCTTTGAATAATGTTACTGATATATGAATGCCTTAGTGAAAGACTCCATGGTTAATATTATGTTAAAACTATTTTAATTGGGCTTAAAGGGAATTACGTAGCTTCACCGAGAAGGCGTAGTCCCAAGGTACCAATACTAAAAACCATGTTTGTCGACACTGGAAGGTCTTGTCCTGAACAAAGGATGATCGATGTATGCTTATTTTGCATGGTAGTATATAGTTATGTTTTTGGTGGCTATGGTCTATTTGTGAATTTAGACTAATTTATCTCGTCCATAATGGCTAACATAAACTGAGGCCCTTCCGTCAGGGGAAGCCAGACCCATATAGCCTATGGGAGACTTTAGGTCTGTACGTACACATTGTATGTGATCATATGTATTATGACTAGTTTTGGTAAATGTATATTTTATCCCTTTCATTGGGTTGTATACCAATACTTATCATACTGACCGTCCTCAGATGCTACATTATTGTATGGTGTAGGTTCCGGAGGCCTACGTGATTTATTTTCTTATCATATAGTTGGTGAAAAGTGGTGATCCCTTCATTATCGCGAAGGCACTTGTTCATTTCTCTTATGTTTTAATTCTATCATTGTATGGTCTTTATGGCATAGTCAGATTCATGTCCCGACTTAGGAGAATTTCTTAAAGTTAGAGGCTTTGTAGACAATGTTAGGTAATTGGTTTGTATTTTCTTTTCAAGATATGTATATTACTTTATTTAAATGTTGAATTGCTTTTCTCATGGGCTTGCTTCAAAAACTTTAATTAAGACTGTGATTATGATGTGCGTTTAAGGGGTCATCTTAGTCCTTGGTTGGCTTGGGGTGCCTGTCACGACCAGGGCCCCAGTTTGGGTCATTACACCTATCCTGAAAAAAAAAACCCTTATGAGCTTTGGAATAACAAGAGACCCAATATTTGGTAGTTTTATGCATTTGTATCCAAATATGTGGTTCACAACAATGGTAAGGATAACATTGATAAGTTTGATCCACAATATGATGAAGGTATTTTCATAGGATATTCGACTTCTAAGAGATCCTATAGAATTTTCAATTAGTGAACTCTTTGAATTGAAGAATCTGTGCATTTTGTTTTTGATGATACTAAACATAATGTAAAGAATACTCATTTTATAGATGATCAAATTGAACAGGTAAAGGGAAGTACAACTATTCCCTCTGAAGATGACTCTACCTTAAAGTCAACTAACACTGAGACTGATGAGTCAACTACTACTTCAAATGATCGATTTACAGTAAAAAAGTTCCAAATGAATAGAGAAACAAACCAGATTACCCTAAGAAATTGATCATTGGTGATCCAAATAAAGGTATAAATATAAAGGGATTCCAATAAAAGAAACACAAATGTAGCTTTCATATCTCAACTCGTAAAAAAGAAAGCCAATAAGTCTCTAGAGATGACATCTAGGTCAAAGCAATGGAGAAAGAACTTAAGAAATTTGATAAAAAATAATGTGTGGACTATTGTACAAAAATTAGAGATACCTAAATCATTGGAACCAAATGGGTTTTAGAAAAAAAATGGATGAATTAGGTATGGTCTAGCGATATAAAGCTCGTCTAGTCACACTTATTTCAAGGTAAGAATCATTTCAAATTTTACTTGCTTATTATCTAAGGTTTCGAATTATTACAAATGGATGTCAAAAGTTCCTTTTTAAATGGGTTCATTGATGAATAATTTTTTTTTTTGTAAAACAACCCTCAGGATTTGAAAATTCAAATTTTCCATATCATTTTTTCAAACACTCAAAATATCTCTATGGTATAAAACAAACTTCTCGAGTTTGGTATTATAGACTGAGTAGTTTTCTAATTGATAACAACTTTACAAGAGGAAGAATTATACAACTCTTTTTATCAAAAGAACCTCCTCTGAATTCTGATTATTCAAATTTATGTTGATGACATTATTTTTGGAAGTACTAATGTCTATTTGTGCAAGGAAGTTTTTGAGTTAATGTAGAGTGAATTTGAAATGACCATGATGGGTGAGTTGACATTCTTCTTGGGATTGCTAATACACCAGTCAACTTAAGAAACTCTCATTTGTCAAAGTAAGTATACCAATGAACTTATTGAGAAATTTGGAATGAAGAATGCTAAATCCACTGGCACTTTTATGAGCTCTACGTGCACTCTTGTATCTGATGATGATACTAAGACTATTGATGAAACTAAATATCATAGTATAATTGGCTCTCTTCTCTATCTTACTACTAGTCCACCTTATTCTCTATTTTATGTTTGCAATTTTTCTAGATTTTAGTCAGCTGCCAAGGAGTCTTGTTTGATTGTTGTTAAATGAATTATTAGTTATTTGATTGGGATTGTGTTTCTTGGACTTTATTATCCTAAATCAAATTATTTTGAGCTAAAAGGCTTTTCAGATATAGATTATGCAGGTGACAAGGATGATAGAAAAACACTAGTGTCTCCTGTCAACTTATAGGATATTCTTTCATATCTTGGAGCAGTAAAAAACAAAATTGTTTCCCTTTCAACTATTGACGCTGGATATATTTCTCTTGGCTTATATTGTGCTCAAATTCTTTGGATGATTAATCAGCTCAGGGATTATGATATCTCTATTAAACCAGTGAAAATTATGTGTAGTAGCTCTAGTGTTATTTGTTTATCTAAAAATCTTGTGCATCATTCTAGAGCAAAGCATATAAGCATCATTTTATTATAGACCATGTTTTAAAATATGATATTTATATATCCTTTGTTAGCACTAAATTTCAATTAGCAGATATTTTTACAAAACCATTGTTGGAAGAAAGATTTTATCTTCTAAGAAAATCTCTTGGTATTATTGCAAAACCTTTCTAAATCTGATCTGCTTCTTTTCTCGGTTGTGTGTAAAAATGTCTATTATTAATTCTTAGTTTGATTGATGCACTTGTATTTTCATACTTTTCCTATTTTGTTGCCTGACATAGATCCTGTGTATAGGCAATAATTATATTAACTCTTAATTTTTCAAGACGTCTTTTCCTTTCTTTCTTCTCTATTCCTATCCATTCAATTATTCTTGAGTCTTCTATCTCTTTCACTCTCATCTCTCCATCTCTCCTCTAGTGGCTAAGCACTCAAACTTCTTATGGAAATAGAAAAAGCTCTCGCTTGACTCATTTTGTTTGATTCTGGTAAACGTTTATTTGCTCCTGATATCTCTGAATGTTCAAAGAGAAATGTAAAATTTGACTTTGACAATTTCTCAATTTCAAAATTGATTTTTGGAGACCTTCAAACGAATCCCTTTTTCATTTTATGAAAGAATTATCCATGGTTCATGGTAGAATTATAGATTTGGATCTGTTGAAGTCTTTGCATTGTCACATTAAACCCTTATTTGGATTTCAAGGGTGGGCTAATTTTTTTAGAACACTCATAAGTATGCATATGAGCCCCTTATTAGGCTATTTTATGCTAATTTTTGTTCTTTTTATGCTGGTGAATTTAAAAACCTAGTTTTTGGTAAAATAATTTTTATTGACTGTATTCTGTTTGATGCTCTATTTGATATTAATTGCCCTAGTCTTGCTACTTCCTCCAACAAAACTTGGCCCTCGGATATTAATGTCTCTTTTAAGCAAGCCAAACAACTTATTTCTCTAGACAACTCTAATTCCTTACCTTCTGCTCTTAGCCTCAAGTTCTTGTCATTTGAAAATTGTGTCATTGCTCATATTATGGCTATTACTCTCCTTCCCCGTGCCAGTTTTCTATCTACCTTATCTTAGTGTGACACCCTGCTTACTTACTGCATTATCTCTCAGCATAAGTTGAATCTCTTTATTCATTATAAATCATATAATTAAAGCGTCTCTTGATCCATCCAACCTTCCTTATAGGCTTATCATAACCCATAATTTGGAAGTAAGCAATAAATTATTTCTTCAGCTATTGTGAAACAATGCTATAATACCACAACTTTTGGTAGCAGGGGTTATTTGTTAGTTAATGATATCTGGGTTCCCATGTCTGATGGTGGTTTTATTAGTACTCCCTCCTTCCCTAAGTCTAAGTCCTCTACTCTTTTTGTTCCTAGATCCTCTTCACTTGATGTTACTATCTGCCTAACTGAAATTGACTTGAAGCTTGAATCCATCAAAGATTTCCTCCTTGCCTTGCATTTTCACCTTGACAAAATAAAAGCTATTAGTAAGGAAACAAGTTCGGATATTGATCGTCTTAGAGTAAGATTGCATCAAGTAATCAAAGAGGACACAAAGATTGCTACCAAAATTTAATATCACAACCCCAACTAGGGTCTAGATGTAATAGGCATCCCAAATCCAATTGCGTAAATGCTCTCATGAAGACTTTGGGATAGGTTCACAACCATGATCGTCCCAATCGAGTCCACCCATACTAATCCAACCATCCAATCATATCAAGAAAAACCAAAGGCCATAAACCATGCCATAACCAAAGAGAGTACCAAAAGATAATATGATAATCAATATCAAAATATAATATGATGGAACGGTGAGAAATCACGTCCAGTAATGCCAACCTCACAGCTTATTCCAATGCTAAGGCTAACACTAATACCGATCCCACCCATACCAACCCTTAGAAGTACCACAAAGCCTCTATCCAAAAGAGTAAAAGCATCCGATTGGGACATCCCCGCCAACCATGGTGAAAACTAATATCCAAAGTAAAATATAAATATCTAGAGATGTCCATAACATGAAATTGAGCCTTCCAAAAGGATGGAATCTTACCACTTCAGTCCAAATGTTGATTTCGAGTCTGAGTTCTAGAAAGGAGGAGCAGAATGGCCGGTCCTGCATATCATAGGTATACAACCGCCAATAGATGTGTTAGCGAGTGATCGCTAGAATAAACTTGGGATAAGGATAAAATAATGCCATTTACAAGGCCAAGTAAAATCCATCCATAATGCATACAACCATACATATTATAAGTTTTGAGAAAGGGAACTGGGCTTATCATACATTTAAAACCTTTACCTAGGATGTGTAGCTTTGCTATCTTAAAGCACCCATGGGTGATATGGGTTCATCTCCCCTTGCTGGAAGGTCCTTAGTGTATGTAGCCACACGACCAGGGAAGTATCCCATTGGGATGACTAGTATATCCCCCAATATGATGTGTGACATTATGCACACGTTCCACTAAGACAAACCTCATACCGACAAATATGAGTTTCCAATTTGGTCCCCCCCAAGACCTCCACCTTTCACGGCTTAGCTACACCTCCCCCTTTAATACCCAATTAAAATTTTTTCCAAGCAATCCATTTACCATTAATTCATTGAGGCCATTTAGTGGTGGTATCATCATATCAGTCATACTTGCAAGTACTATCCATAGCCAACCATATGTAGGTATAGAGGACCTTAGGTGCCCTTCCAATTACCATATTAAATTAACGCGAATATGTACCCCAAAAGCATAACCATTTAGCCATTTACCTTTCAAAATCATTTAAATCATGCATAAATCCTTTACAAAGTTTGAAATAAGCAAGAGTTCTATTTAAAAGTAATAAATGTAATGAACATATCTTTATAAGCATTTTGTCAAACATATTGGGGGCAATATATGTATATCCAAAACCAATTCCAATTACCAATAACCATTCCATGTATTCCAATTATCCAAAGCCACCATTAATGCATATGAAAGTATAATTAAAACCATGGAAAACCATAACCAACCATTTATAACAAAACTGCCAAATCAAATTTGAAAAACCCAAAAGCATACAACAATGAAATTATGAAAACCAATGATAAAAATCATAACTTTAGTTGGAACTAACAATGAGGGAAGAGAACATGTCTTTTACCAAAGAATTGATGGAAAGAAATCACTAAAGAAAGCCCCAAATTATTCCTCAAGATGAAACCCTAGCTCTTCTTTGCCTAATGTTTTTAAGAGGATTTTAGATTGTTTAGAAGTAGTTTCTAAGTGTTAAAGAGATAAATAATAATGTAAATAGCCTCCCAAATAAGTTAGAAGTCATGAGGTCCTAATAGGGTAAGTAAAGGATTGTACAGAATACCCCCACTTGAGTTACACAAAATCTCATCACAGGGATACGACTGACCCATACGAGACATAAACTTCCGATATGAGAGGCACCCTTCAATTGTATACTACCCCAATCTTGGACCCAACACTATCCAGTATATGACTCATCCAACTGTCATGACCTTAGGTTACACCCTAGTCACGACAATTGTTCTTAGGGTCACAAGTGACCACAAACTAACCCATGAGTTGATACCTATTGTCAGAACTTAATAAAACTAATAATAAAGGACATGTACAAAATTCAACTAAACACGCATCATGTTTTTAAATACTAATGAAATTGAATACACAAGTCTGAAACATATGCAAAAATACTGAAAATCTGACTTAAAAGACTGATAAAACTCACAGACTGTCTGAAATATCTAAAAGCCTCTAAACTGACCGAATAGAGACTTGATGGAATAGGGCCCAACAAACTCCAAACTGTCTAACAGAAATGAAATATTAAAATACAGAAATAACATAATAGTTCCTTGAAACATGATGACTCACTACTGCTGCTGACTAGATGGATTGTCTTAGCATGATTGGGAAACTGTGCGTCTAAACCTATGATATTAAACATCATAGTGCAAAGAAAATATATGCGATTAGTACTTTGAATGTACTGGTATATGAGATGAGGTTAGGCTGAAATATATGGGTTTATGTACATGAAGTAGAGACTGACTGGATAGAAAGAGATAATTGAATATAAATGCTTGAAAGCTGTAAAATCCGAGAATGAATGACCAAGCATCTTACATGATTCTGAAATTATCTACAAGCTAAAACACTAAAATCTGATAACTAGATAGCTAATAAAATATATGATATGGTCAAGCAAACCTGAACTGAATTATGCACTGAACACTGAACTGAGACCATAGGACATATCATCGAACCGATATGCCCCAATCTAAGCTATTCGGGGTCCAACTTGTGACCCAAGTTGGAAGGGGGTCATTACCATGCCAAAGGTACTAACAATGGCTATGTGGATCCACTAAGATACTATCCTAAAGTACTAATGAGTCAGTCCTAAACTGGCAGGTGACCCTTAAGAGATTGGTACTCCTAAACTGGCCGGTGACATCTCTAAGATTGTCAGTCCTAAACTGGAAGGTGATATCTCATAATCCTATATTGGCTACATAGTTCTTGAACTTAGGGACTGATACTAAGGAACCTATCCTAACTGACAGGTGAAGCCTCATCCCTAGGTTCGCTCAGTGTTAAATCCTACTCCCAACTGAATAGACACTGATTTCTGGATTGAACTATATTTAACTAAACTAACAACTGACCATATTAAATGAATGAATGACAATGTCCATAGTTTATTTGAAACCATTCAGTAAATACTAAAACTATTTAAACAACTAAGTAATGGGTGTTAATAACCGTCCAGGACTCATCAAAATAATAATGGGAACACATGAAAGCTTTAAAACCATAAAAAGGGAATCATTGTTCCTAATTCAATGCTTAGGCATTTCATCAAATACATGAGGGTCACGAATTAAAGAATGGGAATGATTTAAAATATGTAATAATAGCATAGCTTCAATACTAAAAACCATGAATCACAGATTTAACATAAAAATATCACCATTCCAACATGTAAGGGCTAATTCCCTTGAAAAATAACTGCAATCAAAATTTAAAATCAAAATTCATAAAACTTCATGGAGATAATTCATCATAAACATATATTTTCATAATTTAAAATATAAAGATAGATTCTTCGACTCCATGGGTAGAAAATCCCATGGATGAACATCTCATATACCTTAATTGATGAATTTGTAAAGGTTGTTGATAATTTTCTTAAAATTTGAGCTTGGATTCCTTAATTTTTTTGAATGCATTAGGGTTTGTTCTTGAGAGAGGAAGGACTTTCTTTGAAGAAAATTATGAATAAAGGGAAAAATAATGCACCTTGGGGACCTAAATTTTGTGGTATGGATGGAATAGGGTGAGGGAAATGACTCAAATACCCCCATGAACCCGAAACTCACAAAGCTACATAGGACTAAGCCATGAAACATGTTGCTCTTCTGACGCGAAAAGCGACACGCCACGGCCCTCTGCCAATGTAATGTGCGACGTGCCGCATTGCTCCCCACCTACTCAAAAAGTGATGCATCACGGCCATATCACGGAGCCTCACAATTTTGACAATCCAAACAGGTCCCAAACCTCACCTGAAAAATTCAAAACTCACTCGAGATGTACTATTGACAAATCCGATCATGAATCAACATAGAAATTAACATTTCGAGGTCGGGAAGGTCAAAAATAGAATCATGAAAGTTTAAGGGGATTTAAAAATGTCTAAGTCCTAAAACTTAGTGAATTTTTATAAGTCTTGGACCCCTTTAACATAAAATAGTAAACTAAATTTAGCTAGGATATTACGAGGTCATACAATATCTCCCTCTTACGGACATTCATCCTCGAATAAAACTGATTAAGGTAAGAATACTAAGGAACTAAGATTATATGCAGAATATGCATAACTGAAAACATAATTACATGATGAATGAGTAAATTGATTCATGAATGAATGTGATGCCAGAAAGATGATTATATAGTTGGAGCTGAGAATAAAAAAGAAATAATCTAAGGAGAGTTGTTACCTTAAGCTGAGTCTGAGTTTGTGGAGAAAAATGAGGGTACTTGGTTTGCATATCTTCTTCTGTTTCCCAAGTGGATCCCTCAATTGACTTATTTCGCCAAAGAACTTTGACCAAGGGAACTTCTTTGTTCCTTAGTCAGTAAATATAATGATCAAGGATCTCGACTTGGAGTTCTTAGTAAGAAAGGCTGTGCTAAACATCTGTGCTTCGTAAAGGAACAACTACAGCTGGATCACCAATACACCTCTTTAGCAAGGAAACATGTAACACTGGATGTACTGATGCCAATTCTGTAGGCAACTCAATCTCATATGCTACCTTCCCATAACGACTCAAGATCCTATAAGGGCCAATATATCGGGGACTGAGTTTTCTCTTCTTGCCAAATCTCTTCACTCTCTTTATAGGAGAGACTTTAAAATAGACCAAATCTCCAAATTCAAACTCAATATATCTTTTCCTTACATCTTCATAGGATTTCTATCGTCTTTGGGATGTCTTAAGCCTCTCCCTAATTAACTAAACTTTTTCCATCGCATTGAACTCTAAATCAGGACCTATCAATACATTCTCACCTACCTCAAACCAACCAATAGGAGAACTACATATCCTCCTATATATATCCTTAAATAGATCCATCTGAATACTAGAGTGATAACTCTTATTGTAAGAAAAGGATGTTGGGTGTATTTATGCATTCTAGTGTCACTATTCTAGATTTTTAGGCTTGTTTTTAGGATGATTCATGTGATATAAGGGTGGATAGTGATATAAATGTGTATAAATGTGTTAAATCATGTTTTTATGATTTTTAAAGTGATTCTCAAACAAGTTTGTACCTAAAAGATTCATTTAGAGTTCAACTCGAAAATCTAGTGTTATTAGCTTGAGCTAGGTGTTTGTCTAGTCTATCGTGTTGGGTTTTAATGAGTTCATAAGGTTGTTATTATGTATTTATATGTGAAAACATTTTTACAATGATCAAGGGTCAATTATATCAAGCCAAGGGCCAAAACAATAAGTTAAAGATCAAAGTGAAATTACCCTATGCTTTGCTCATGTTTCTAGTTCGTCGTGTTGGATGTTGTGTTATTTTGAGATTAAAATTTTTGTTTTTAATGTAATAAAATGATTTTTGAATGGATTATTATGATATATGAAGGATATAAAAGCTTCAAATCAAGTGGGAACAACTCAAAAAGGCTCAGAATGGCTCAACGAAGTCACAATACACAGATTGACGCACTTTTGGACACTAGAATGTCTTGGATCCGTATCAAATGTAGGAGTGGACAATGTACATGTTTAAAACACCAATGGAATCATAAGAGGCCTAAAATTGTAACCATATGGTGTGTGTTGGTCCTGGAGGGGATTAGCCTGCGACGCGGGCTCATTTCGGTTCCCCCTTTTGCCTTAGAAAACTTTTTGAGAACAAATTCCAGAGAGGTAGAGTGAAAATGAGGCACTGCCCCACCTATTTCGGGGCTCAATAAATGAAGGTTTTCTTTTCCAAAACAGAAAATTCTTGATCCTACACTATAAATACAAGTTGTATCACATTTTTACATATCTTTTAGCATATTTTGGACAGCAACGGGCTTTTACAACTTCTTCATTAGGTTTTTATGCTCATTCATGTTTTTAGTCATTAATTACTAATGAGATTATACTATGCATGGGTAAATGCCCTTTTTCGGGGTTGAAGCCAAGAACATGATTATTATTTATATGGATTAAGTTTGTTTTCTTTGCTTATCAATATTGGTTGTCTGTTTATTCTCATTTTAACTATTTTAAGGATTCAAGACCCTTAGAATACATCCATTATCAACATTGTGAACCCAGGAGAGGGAATAGGGCAATAGAATATGGGAATAAGTGGAGTATGGTTCTTGATTCTTCATAAAAAAAGAAACTTGAATTAGTATCTAGGACAGGGACGTACTTAGATATCATACTTTATTCATATGTAGGATGATATTTGTTAAGAACTTAATTGAATTATTACATCCCTGCTCAACGATGTAGGTATAAGGTTCAACTTAGGTAATAGATTAGAGGTTGGGAAACTATAATCGCGCAATTAACCCTATGAATCAACAACCAAGTTAAGCAAGTTAATGAATAAAATCCAATAGCATAATATGATTGTTCATAGTGCTTCAACCTTGGGTTTTCTCCTATTGATTGTTACAAGATCTTTACTTAATGCATTATTTACTTTACTTGCAATTTACAAACTTAATTCTCTCTTTTGGCTACTTTCGCATCAAGTGCACCTAAATTGTGAACTGAAATCAAATCATTACCAAATCTAGTCTCAGTGGCATCGATAATTCAGCTCTTTTGAAGGACACTATATTACTTAGTAGACCACGTATACTTACGTGTCCGCTTAGGTGCCGTCATACTTTTGGTGCCGTTGCCGGAGACTTGAAATTGATCATTGTTTATTTTAGTTTTATTTTTAGATTTATTTGGTGTTTCTATGCTTGGTCTTATTTTTGTATTTGCAGGAAATAGGTTTTTAAGTTGATAAACTGGAAAGGGATCAAGAGCTGGTAGAACCAAGCTCGAAACCCAAGCAACTTTACCATCAACGTAGGAGATAGGCAATCCTTCTACCTAGAATTCAACAAATCCAAGAAGACCAAGAGAATACTGTTCCTATGACTGAATAACAAATAGCTGGTAGGAAGGTTAGGGAAGTGGCAGTCCCACTTCCAACGAACTTGACTTCCCCAATTCAAAGACCAACAACTGAGGGGAATTTCGAGTTGAAACACAACATGGTGCAACTTCTTATTAGCAGTGAATAGTTTGTACGACTTTCACAGGAGGATCCATAAGTCCACTTGTAGACCTTTATTGAGCTTATAGATATATTCATTTCAACCGGGCTGACTCCAGATTATCTGAGGCTGGCACTCTTCCCCTATTTACTTATTGGGGAAGCTTAATGATGGCTGAATGCAGAGCTGGCCATTTCAATCACAACATTGGATGAATTAGACAGAAGATTCCTCATCGAATTCTGTCCATCAGGCAAGACTGTGAGACTTTATAGTGAGATAGTAAGTTTTAAATAGAAGCCTAGTAAAAATCTATATCATGCTTGGGAATTCTTCAAGGCCCTTCTTCAAGATTTTCCACACCACCAACAGTTGAATGAGGTAGTTGCTCATACTTTTATAGAAACTCTTGATCACAATACAAAGATTTTGCTAGATTTAGTCGCAGGTGGTCAAGCATTGGAACTAACTTATGATGAGTTGTACACATTGCTGAACCGTATAGCACAAGGAAATCCAGAGTGGCATTCAGATTCTAGAAGTACCATGAAAAGAATTATGGGTGTGTTGGAGGTGGACCAATTCACAACCCTATCAGCTCAGGTTTTTGCATTGCAAAATTTTATCAACATAACATTCAGCAACATAAAGTTAGGAACAACACAACCTGCAGCCATAGTCAATGCCATCCAACAAGCTGCAGGTTGGTGTGACGTATGCAAAAATAGTGGTCATACAGCTATCATGTGTGCTTTAAATCCAGAATCTGAGATATATGTAGGCAATGCTAAAAGGCCAAATTATGATAATGCCTGCAACATAAACTGGCAAACTCAGCCACCAAATCAGTCATGAAATGCCCTACAACCACAGGCCCAATCAAATCAGTCAATGAGCAATACGGAAGAGATGATGAAATAACTCATAGTTGGTCAAACATAATTGATTACAGATCTGAACAGTCAAAGGGTAGCATTACTAGATCAGAAAATGGCTAAGAGAAATTTAGAGTTGCAGGTTAGGTAGATACAACAAGGGTTAAATACCAAACCACAAGGTTGTTTGCCCGCTGATATACAAAATCCAAAACAAGTCATGGAAATTACCTTGAAGAGTGGCAAAGAGCTTCATAAAGAACCTCCCAAGGTAACAAAGGAGGTAGATGCTGAGGTGGTGACCCAATAGGCTTTCGATAGAGTTGCTGAAAATTCAAGAAAGTTTGAGTACTTAAAGGAAAAAGTTGCTGAAGAAGAAGTGAAGAAAAGTCTTCCACTACCCTTCCCTCAAAAGTACATAAAAGCGAAGGAAGATGCATTGTTCAAAAAGTTCATTGACACATTCAAAGAATTGCATATTAATCTACCTTTGCTAGATATTTTACAAAACATGCTTAAGTATGCAAAGTACTTGAGGGATGTGGTGGTGAAGAAGGTAAAATTGTAAGATGTGGGAGCTATAATACTCACTAAAGAATGTAGCGCTGTGATAACACAAAAGATCCCCAAGAAATTAAAAGATCAAGGAAAGTTTGCTATTCCTATGCAAATTGAGGGGAAGGAGGTCTATGCATTGAGTGACTTAGGGGAAAGCAAAAATTTAATGACCCTATTATTGTTTAGAAAATTGGGTTTTGGAGAGCCTAAAGCAACATGAATTACGATGCATCTAGTAGATGGATCTATAGCATATCCGAATGGAATCATTGAGGATGTCCTCATTATGGTTGGTAAATTTGTTATTCCTACTGGATTTTATGTTCTTGATTTTATGGCAGATGAACAAGTACCAATTATCTTGGGGTGCCCATTCTTAGCGACCAGAGGGGCTTTAATTAATGTTAGAGAAGGCACATTCATGATGAGGGTAGATGATGAAAAGGTAGCATTTGATGTTTATAAGGCCCCCATCAAAATCCCTTACATAAATATTTATGCATGATCAATATATTGGAAAGGGATAAGTGTAGGGTGCCTAAGCCACTAAAGACCTCTTTCGTCTACCCGATTGAGCGGCCTAAGATGAGACCTCCAATTCCCAACATGTTAAAAGTAAAAGAGGTTTGAAACAAATTAAAAAATGGCTCCCAAAAGGGAGTAAAAGGGTGAAGGAATATGGTTGAGTTGATATGGGTCTTGCCGCGACACTAAATTAGGCATTTCTTGGGAGGCAACCCAAGGTAAGTAGGTTTTTTTTTAGTTTTTATGTTTTTACTTCATGTAGTTTATGTTTTTGGTTGAGTCACAGATTAGTGGGAAGTCTGAGTACCATAAACTTGAGCTTGAATCAGGACAAATAATGAGTGTGGGGTTCTATAGACCTCATTTATGTGTGCAGATGCTACTAGCTAGGCCTAGAGGCCTCAGAGAGTATTTCTATCTCTTAATTTTAAAGTTCACTTCGGGGACAAAGTATATTTTTAAGTATGGGGTGGGGAAATTCCCAAATCTTGGCTCAATTTAAAATTTTTTAGGTTAGGAATAAGTGAGATATTCTTGTTAGTCCTATTTTTGATTACATGATGCAAGTGGGTTTATTGGTAAAAGTATGTTAATTGAATGAATTGCTACTTTTGAGACTCTTAGGCTCGTGTTTGTGACTCTTTTACTTGTTGGCTTAATTTTGAATGTATGCCATTATTTGGTTGAGAATCTATGATGATGATCCTATTGAGTTGAGCATGTGCCATGTGAGTGCGAGAATTTTGTATATTTCTTATTGCATAGGATGTCTAGAACTTTCCCACTGTGTGTGTTAAGCAAAATAAAGAATGTGGGTTTAGGATATGATATAGACTTTTCTTTGATAGCCTTGTTCTATACCTTCTATTTGTCATACCCGTTGTGCATTATCCTAGTTAACCCCCATTGAGACTTTATCTTTTTCTTTGGTAGCTTCATATGTAGC
>NW_025865583.1:0-4751 GCF_002878395.1 Capsicum annuum
GAATTAGAAGCGATACATGTGCTCCACTCGACATCTTTTCTGATTCTCATGATAACAATTGCAAGTGACGGCATTTGAAAATCCAATAAAACAACTTGGAGGTAATATTCCCTTAGAACAACCAAGCAGATCATTGATGACATTCTCTGGCATCCACATGAAGAAAATTGCGTCAGCGCAGAAAAAAAAATTAGGACGGATAAACTGATGTCATGACGAATATAACAGCAAATAACAAGCTCATCTAAACTCTAGATAAAAAACAATTCCGGCCTTACATTACTTATCCATGTATAAAATACCTGCATAACTTGTTTTTAAGCCAAACAAACTCCTCCGGATTGCAACACCAAGTGTTAGCTATGAGCATGTGAAATAAGTTTAGAAGGGAAAGTGTAATTTCTTTAATACCGTTGAGATAAGCATCCAGTACGCTGCCTCTTTCCCCCACCCACCCCCCACCCCGGCGCCAAACTATGGCCAAAGTTGCTACAACACACTCCAGCTTCACAGGGGTCCTATTCCCCCAAACTCAATTTTAGCATATTTTTGTCACACTTTTGTGCTGACGTGGCACCTTTATTACATAAAATGGGGCCCATGTCAGCTAAAAAGATTGATAAAAATACGCTAAAATTTAGTTCGGGGGTAATAAGGCTCCCATGAAGTTGGAGTGTGTTGTAGCAAATTTGGTCAATAGTTGGGGGGAGGGTGGTATTAGATGCTTTACTCTACTTTATTCGTCTAACGAAAATTCAATCTCATCCCTGATCAAATGGAGGAAACTAAGAAATTAGAATCTCCTCGCACACTACAATTTTGTTTCTATATTACGTTAATCACTATGTTACTATTCGTCAACAAAATAACCCGTAAAGGTTCACCTTTCATTTCAATCTTACTAGAGTAATAGCTGATGCACAAAAAGTTGTTACAGAAGAGATGTCTTTACCATAAACAAAGCAAGCTAGAACCTTTGTGGTGATGTAGGAAAGGGAAGTCGGAATGGAAAAATAATTCGAAAATATAAACATTTTCAAGCTGTTTCTTGAAAATTCTCTCCATACAACAACAACAACAACATACCCAGTGTAGTCGCACAAAGTGGCGTCTAGGAAGGGTAGAGGGTATGCAGACCTTACCCTACCTCGGAAGTAGAGAGATTGTTTTTGATAGTTAATACGTTTACAAGACTAACTTGTGTTCAATATCTCAATGGCCACAATCTTACCATCTTCTTCGGCAAGAGGAGGAGGTATATTTGTTGAACTGCTGTCAAACCAAGTTGTAGTACAAATTTTGAGTAGAGGGCCTTGCGTAGCTTGTTCCAAAGTCACCTCACAAAGGACTAAAAGCAGCAAAAAAGAAATGAAGACCCTGTAAATATGCATGAACATTGCGATATTAGCTAAACAGGAAATGCTTTTTTTTCTTTTCTTTAGCTTTAACCATACAGTTTCGCAAAGACGTGCCCATAATACCTTTATAATAGCATTTCTTTCTTCAAATATACCCAATAATATTGTGTCTCACATAGGCGAATCCAGGATTTTAAGTTTATGGGTTCCTACAACAGCCTCAAACTAATATATAATCCTAACCGGGTTCATAATCAAATAACAATAACAATATGCCTAGTGAATTCCCACAAGTGGGTCCGACGAGAGTAGGATGCATGCGAGCCTAGTGTTATCAAAAGCAAAAAGCGCAAAATAGCTCGAAGATTTGTTGGCAACGAAAAGTATGCCTTAGAACCTTGACGATGGCATTGAAGTGCACATTAAGCAAGGGAAAACGCGCGTTTTGACCCTTCGACAGCAGTGCCTTTGTGAGGTATTTAGGTTGTTTCTAATAGACCCTCGGCTCAAATATTTATAGATATTTAGTGGATTTCTTAAAACATATACATGATCTAGGCAAAAGCTACTGGATTCACGTAAATCGACAAACAACATTGTGTGGTTTATAGAAAAAAGAACAATGTTTTTTCACTTTTCCATGTTGTTTCACTTCTGGGCCATTACAGCATAGCATAGCTTATCTTTTCCAAAAAGGTAAAGCTGAAACCTCCAATAATGCTGAGCAGATTCTTTGACTCATTTCTATCTCATGTACCCAAAAGGGGATGCAGCATAGTAGTACCTGTTTCTTTTCCTTTTTTTGATAATCGTGTTGTCTATCTCATTACGTCTTTTTCTAGTGTGTTTCTATCTTGATCCGGGGGTCTATCGGAAACAACATATCTATCTCACCTATGAGGTAGAGGTAACGTATGTGTACACTCTACCCTACCGATACCCCACAGGTCGGCGAACACTCTACCCTTCCCATACCCCACTTTGTGGGACTACATTGGGCCATGTTGTTGTTCTTGCTGATAATTGTGGTGTATGAGTCAACTTGTGTACACTCTACCCTCGCCATACCCCACAAGTCGGTGTACACTCTACCCTCTCCATATTCCACAGCTCGGTGTACACTCTACCCTCTTCATATTCCACAGGTTGGCGTACACTTATGGGCCAGCTTATGCACACCTCGACTAATTTTACGAAATACCTACTACCTCTCACCAATAACAAATACCAGGTAACTTTGTCCCCCAAAGTTAAGACATAGTACCAAGGTTCTTCTGAACCCAACATTTTTGATAGTGGAGCATAAATTTACGTGCAAAGGTCCATTAAAATAACAAGATGTTAACTAATAACTTTAGAAATATAGAACCTTACAGATTGAACACATAGAGCTTAAATCGTGAATCGGCATATTAAATCCACTAACAAAAAGGGCATTTTCTTATGTGAAAATTAAAGCAACTCGTGATTTGCATTAAAGGTGTTTGATGAAATGACTAAAAGAAAATTCTACTTAAAAAAGACCAGAGCAGGGATATTACCTTCTTTATTTTTTCTCAATAAACAAAAACCATAGCAATTTGGACCCCAAGGGTGTGGCCGAGTACTCAATAACGTGGATTGAGCACCACGAGGTCTTATGTTCAATTTCGCGCAGAGACAAAAATGCTAGATGAGTTCTTCGTATTTTTTTTAACTTTAGTAGCCAGAGTTCTCATATATGTTCCTGGTGAGAGGTGACACGTATTTCGTGAAATAAGTCAAGGTGCAAAAAAGCTAGCGTGAATACCTTCTTTCTTTTTTCTCAATCTCAATAAACAAAGACCATTAGCAATTGACTGTGGAAAAATGAGCATTGTGGGTCGAGAACTCAAGGCCTCAAGTTCAAATTCCAGCAGAGGCAAAAAAATACTTGTTGATTTTATATTAGGTGATTTTTTTCACCTATCCTAGCGTTGAGGGACAGAATTACCTGATATCTTGGAAGGTGGTAGGTATCCCCTGAATCTAGTCGAGTTGTGCGAAAGATGGTTTATACTAGGTGATTTTTCCACCTGTCCTAACATTGGTGGATAGAATTACCTGAAATATTAGGAGGTGGCAGGTATCCCGTGAATTTAGTCGAGTTGTGCGAAAGATGGCTCGAACACTGCAGTTATTAAAAAAAAACATGTAAAATGATCTATATGATTGGACTAAAAATCTTCTTTTGAGAACATTTACCTGTACACATTAATTAGCAGCCCCCACAATATTACTTCTCACTGATCTTTTTTTGCTTTTTCAAAATTATTGCAGCTATGAAACAAACAAAAAAAATAAAGCAGCTCGATGCATTAAAGCTCCCGTTATGCGCAGGGTCCACGGAAGAGCCTGACCACGGGGTTGTTTCCAATGACCTTCTGGTCACATGGCAATAATTTTACCAGTTACTTCAAGGTTCCCCTTCAATACTCAAACTTGAACACAGCCGGTAAGTAAGCACTTCTTCAGCTTTGATAGTGCACGCCGTACATATGTCAACCCGCAACTAAACAGTCTAAATGTTTTCATTGTGTTTTGTAGAGACCTTACACAGACGTGACACATAAATTTTGAAGACATGTTTTTCTTGTGTTTCATCATATCTTATCATTTTATTTAATAGATGCAACAAGATTTTAACTCAACAAGGCAACACAATCATGTATTGTACATAACCTGGCAAGCCAATAAAATATCAAATCCTGGCACACTAGTCGAAACACCGAGGCGTATCTAGGATTTGAATTTTATGACTTCTGAATTTACCGTAACAACATCAACTGCTAATAACCGGATTCTAAATTTAAAATATGTACGTATTCAGTGAATCTCATAACACAAATACAAGGTTTAGGACAAACATACTACTTGTTCATACGAACTAATAAGTTGCCTTCTAGCTCCGCCTCTGTCAAGCATAGTGTATTGGTCATGATTTCTTAACCTTGTTTGCCCAGATGTTGTATTGGCCACGAGAAGCCAATAGGAGCGAATTCTTTCCCATTTCTGAGTCTTGTACATGGAGAAATTAAACACCCTCTGGCTTGATCGAAATGGTCCTGATTGAGGGTTCTTTCTTTAAAATCTTCACGATTTTAGACATGGTTGGTCTGATTGACGGTGAATCTATGCATTGAATTGCTAATCTTAGAATCATCTCTGCTTCTGTCCAGTCATAGCTCATCAGATTACGATCAACGAGGTCCATTAAATTTCCCCTCTGATCCTTTTTCTGTGCCTATAGTAGTTGATAAAAGCCAATAACTTTCTCTAGTTTCCTAAAGTAATGTACATAACTATTAGAGTTAATTGAGTTTCACTAACCTCATCCACGAGGTATTCAGTCTCACCACCTGGCCTCGGGTTCTT
>NW_025865584.1:0-1809 GCF_002878395.1 Capsicum annuum
ATTTTCCCAAAAATATTACTTTTGAGCCAATTAACATATAATACCCATAATCAAATGATGTGTATCATGCTCCAACAGTAAAACGAAAAATAATAAGAAAAAAATCTTAATTTTGATAGACTGACCTTTTCGAGAGCAGCAAACTAAAGCCCTTCAGTCATGATTCTACTCTCGAATATGAATGATTCTGAGTTTTAAGCGCTCGATTTTGTGATCACAATAGAAATAAATAATAAGCTTTGCAGCGAGGAGGGATGTGGAAGATCAAAATCTTGTTCAAGACTGGAGAGATGACCAAAACAGAAAGGAAATTCTACTCGCCTGAGAAACAGAACAGATAAAACAACAAATGCTCTTTTTTAGAGAAGAAGGGGAAATAATGGTTTCAAGAGTGGTGGGAGCAGCGGCTGCCAAAAATCCCCCTGGAAACCTCCCAAACCTTTGGTATTAATAGATGAAAATTAGGGTTCTTGGGGGTTCCCTAAGGCGGGAAAATTGTTTTTGAATTTTGAACTTAGTCAAAAGTTACCATTGAAATTTGAACGTTTTGGGTTGTAAACTTGGATGGGTTTGGCCCTTCACGTGATTGACATAGCCATGACACAAGAATGGAGGAGCAGGTTTCATCCAAGGTGAAAGTTGTTCTGTATTTTGCTTGAAGAAGAAAAGAACACGTTCTGGTGATTTGGAAGAGAGGCAGAGTATTGAATAAGTGAGAGAAGATTTAGGCCGCTTCTTTAGGGTATTGAGGGTATTATGGGTATTTTATATGGGTAAGTGAGGACATAATAGGATCTTCATGGTAAATGAGATTTGGGGTTTTAAGATGGATGTTGACCAGCCAATCCGGGCATGGCACGTGGCGAAGGAAGTGTTGAGTGTGTGCAAGGATGTGAAAAAGTGTGGCAGGCGTGTGTTTGGTGTATGCCATGGTCGTTTGGCACCTCACGTGGCACAAACATGACATCCATATGGTGCTGAGGTGAAAGAGGGGAGAGAAAAGGTGGGCTTTGATAGATCAGGCCTTAATTTGGGCCAAGATTGTAAGAATATTCAAAAGAATGGGTTGATTTAAATGTTTGTCTATCTCACATTATTTGGATTTCTAAATTAATTTAAATAACACTTTTAACAAGAACATATTATAAATATCCGAATAAATGACAAAAACCATTTGATGCTAAAAAATATAAATAACTTAAACAAAGTTGCATGATAATACGATAAAATTTATAAAGAAGAAAGTTGCAAAATACTTATACGTTAAAAAATAAATGTCTTTTTTGCGAAAGTTTAGGAAATGCGACAATAATTTAAAATGTAACCAAAATAGTAGTAGATGATAATAA
This sequence comes from Capsicum annuum, assembly GCF_002878395.1. NCBI lineage: Eukaryota > Viridiplantae > Streptophyta > Magnoliopsida > Solanales > Solanaceae > Capsicum > Capsicum annuum. The sequence goes on from NW_025865584.1 coordinate 1,350, forward strand.
TAATGATAATAATAATAATAATAATAATAATAATGATTCTTAGTTTTAAAATATAAATAGTTGCAGGACTTTCATAAACTCCTAATTATAGGAATATCATACATATATATATGTATATTTGAGCTATCAAAATTATTTAGAAGCGCAAAGAGATGACTTGAAAGAAAGGCGGGACAAAATTGAGTGTCAACAAAAAGTATTAATTCAAACTAGACATTCAATTTAAATAAAAAAATAAGTAAAGAGTGAATGAATGTTGTATTTTATTGATTGTAAAATGATCCAAAACTTATAATTTACATGAATGAAAAAACTATAAATTTTGCATCATTTTTTCCAACTCATGCATGTTAATATTAACAGGAACTGTCACAGAAAAGTCAAAACCAACGGGGGAAAAGGCTAAACCATGAATTGGACTTGATTGTGTTGAGTTCTCTCTTGAAGTCATAATTTATTC
>NW_025865585.1:0-1815 GCF_002878395.1 Capsicum annuum
TTGGTGGATCATTGGTGTCATGGAAATCTAAAAAACAAATATATTTTTTGAAAGCACAGCTGAAGCTGAATATAGAAGCATGGCTTTAACAGTGGCTAAACTAACTTGGTTGGAGGGTTTATTCTCAGATTTAGGTGTTTTCATTCACAAACCTATCACAGTATTGAGTGATAGCAAATTAGCTATTTAGCTAGCAGCTAATCCTATATTTTATAAAAGAACTAATCACATAGAGATTGACTGTCACTTCATTAGAGATAAGATCAAGGTTGGGTTGGTCAAGACTGTGTATGTTCCTAGACAACATTAGGTGGTAGACATATTGACCTAGAGCTTGAGTCACGAGTAGCATTCTCATCTTCTTGGCAAACTTGGTGTGCTTAACATCTAGCACCCTTTAGCTTGATAGAGAGTATTGAGATTATTAGAAAAAGTTAAAGTAGTTTAACGGTTAGAGAAGTTAATAATTTTTATGATTTCATTGGTTCAATTTATATTGTTATTTTCATGGTCAGATAGTTAGTTATTTGTAGAAACTTGCCAGCTAAAAGAGTGATAACTAGGAAGCTTCTAGATAATTCTAGAGATTTTATTGAAATACCCTGTATTTCCCTAGCATGATTTAAGTCCCAATTCATGAGTATTCATATATAAAATTTTTGAAACACTCAGTATTTTTCAATCTAGATATTGTTATTATGTAGGAAATTCAATTAGCTTTCCAACGATATAAAATTCGCCCAAATCCAATAATCGGGTAAGAAGTTATGGCGATTTTAAGTTTCAGTCCTCAAACATCGTCATTTTGACCCTTAGTGCATCGCGGAGCCAGTATAAATACCAATTGTCAGTTTCTAGTGTAGCACCATGATGTTGGCGCATCGCGCCAAGGACTCAGTTCATGTTTGGCAATTTCCAGTGAGCCTCCGCGACTATAGTGTGTCATGGAGGTGGCAAAAATGGCATTCCAGTAAAGGATCACGATCTTCCCGCGTCGCTCAATCGTCCAGTTTCCCAATTGTTCCTTTTCCAGTGGCTTGGCGCGATAGTGGTGCATCACGCCAGGGCAAAAAATCGGGATCTTCAGTTTCCAGCTTGCGTTTTTAAATTCGGTTAGGGGTATTTAGGTCTTTTTCCTAAGCCCTAAACTCATCCTAAACATGAAATTTAACCTCTAATTGACCTAAATACTCATCATTATTCAATTCCTCTCAAATTAAATATCCCCTTTCCAAGAACAAGAAACCCTAGCTCTCAAATTCAAGGCCAAATCTCAAGAACTCACCATCAATCCTTCCAAATTCATTAACTCAGGTATGTTAGATGTTCATCCATGGATTCCTTTCACCTATAGAGTCCAAATATCCTATTTAAATTACAAAATTGAGATCTTTTCAAGTTATTTGATTTTAAAGTGTGATTTCACCCATGAATCTCCATGAACTATGATTTTACCCCATGTATGATTGAAATTATGGTTGTTATTCAATTCCCATGTTTTAATGTTATCATTCCTCAAATTAAATCATGATTTAGTACTATTAATATTAAATTCATGAGTTTACTATAAGTTCCATGATATTCCAATAATTTGATCAAACCATGAACTCCAAGTATTTGAGAAAAAGCCTACAAGAATAAATGTTTACTAAAATCCTTCATGTTATGTTCTTTAAGTTTTGGTGTCATTTTACTATTATTGCTTTTGAGTCCTGGGAGTATTGAATACCCAAAAACCATAGTTGATTATGTAGTCTAGTCTCAGTATATTAGAGAATAGTCTTCAGAACATAGTATGAGCATTATCAGAACAGT
>NW_025865586.1:0-1577 GCF_002878395.1 Capsicum annuum
TGCTAGAACTCTGAACTCTCACATCCTGTGGCTTGGATTTCCACACCTAAAATATACATCACTGCCTACCATACATGCACCTAGATGATTCGTACCATACTTCTTACAAAGCAGATAAGTAAGACCTCTATTTTCATTACCCTGGGTGTCAGAGCCTGACGCTCCATCATAACGGTCATTTCTAGACTTAGGTGCTGTTACACTAGCTGAGGATGGAGCTAGGAATGAAAATTTTTGACTATGCTGAGAACGGTTACCACCCTGTGACTTAGGTTGAGCAAAGCTGAAACTACCTGTCCTTGCTCTCTTACTCTGTCTCTCTCTCATCCTAATCTTTTGCTCCTCTATCAGCTGAGCATGTGTCATAAGTCTGGCTAAAGTTATATCACTATTCAACATGGCAGATCTGCACTCATTTACCACACTATCATTCACCCCTGACACAAACTTACTCATTTTAACTCTACCGTCTGCAACAACACGAGGGGCATATCTGGCTACTTGAGTAAACTTGAGAGAATACTCCTTTACCATCATACTATCCAGCCTGAGGTTGATGAACTCTAGCACCTTAGCTTCTCTAAGCTCTAGCGTAAATAATCTATCAAGGAAAGCAGAGGCAAACTCTTCCCACTCTATAGGGCCTGCATCATCTAGGCAAACTCCTCCCATTCTATAGGGCCTGAATCATCTAACCTTTTTAACTTTCACTACTTGTACTAAGTATGAGCGACGTCCTGTAATTGGTATGCGGCTAACTCAGCACTCTGAACATTAGTAACCCCCATAACATATGTCATCTTTTGAACCTGATCTAGGAATTCCTGCTGGTCCTCATCTGACTTAGACCCTGTAAAGGAAACAGGATTCGTGAAGTCCCGAATTCTAGCTGCAGCTAAATTGGCCACTAGGTTGGCCAGAACAATAGCTGGTCATTCATTCTGGGCAGCGAATGACTAAGAAATACTGGTGAATGCGGCTCTAAACTCCGCATGAGAAACATGATCTCCCAAAGGGTCTTCGGGATGAGGGGCTGATAGATTTCCATTTCTTCTTTTAGGAGGAATGTCTGTAGAAGAAAGGGAGAAATGGATTAGACTGAGATTATACTCACTGGCACGACATGAATACTGAAAGAAGGGAAACTATTCCTAAAACATCTCATATCCTCCTGCACATAAGTGTGGTGCACAACACACTATGTACAAGACTCTACTAGATGCAACTTTCAGACTTCCTAGGAATCTATTGAACCTTAGGCTCTGATACCAAGTTTGTAACCACCCGATTTTCTGAACCGAAATGCTACATGGGGATCATGACCCCGAAGGACCACAAGCTAACCCATAACTAATATCTGTACCTGTATACTGCATAATATATCATAAAATACAGAAACATGAACATGAAAGGCCATAAGATTTGAACTGAATAAACATCTGATAACAAAATATCTAAAAAAGGTATAACAATACCAAAATAAGTCATAAATACTCAAAATAATAAGATCTAAATATCTAATCTGACATCTAGTCTAAAAGCCTCTAACTGAACTGAATAAGGAGTTGAAGGAACAT
>NW_025865587.1:0-2500 GCF_002878395.1 Capsicum annuum
AATTTTATTCTTGTCTCCTAAAAGTTATGGAGAAGTGGGACTTACTGAATTGAAAAATGATCCCAACACATTTGTTTTGTTTGTTTTCCTTCAAGAAAACTTGTTGTTTAATCATTTTTTCTTTACTTTTTGTAGCTTTTTTCGTTTATCTTCTATTCTTATTTGAAAAACATTTGTGGTATTAGGTCTAATGGAAATGTCATTCTTCGTGTCTAATTATAGCATCTTTTATTGTTTATTCATTGTTCATTGTTTTAGTTTAGAAAATATTTCTTCATTTTTGTGCCACCTAAATGCTCTAATTACTTTCTTCATTTATCTGCTATCTTATTTTGAAATTCTTACTGATTTCAGATTATCTAAAATAGTGTTAATTAATGTGGTATTTCACTATGGCGGTGAGTGGATAAGAGAACAAGAAATACTATATTCAAGAAAGTTGGTGCATAAATTAGAAGGGTATGATTATGATTTGTTATCATTTATCGATATTGTGAATGAATACAATGATACATTAGGATTTCTTGATGTTCAAGAAGTGATTATGTCTTTCCCTTTTGGAAAATACTATGAAATAGTAGGTGATCAGGGAATTATAACATTATTGTCTTATGTGAATGATAAATTTGATTTATAAACTTGTTTGCCATTGAAGATAGTGAATTACCTATTGATGTTGAAAACATAGTTAGACCAAAAAAGTCCGTGGTAGAGATTGATGAAGTAGATAGTGAAGATAGTGGTTGAAACTCTAATGAAACTGATAATGATGGTATTAATGCCTCTGATTTTTCTTATTATGATTCTAGGAATTAGAGGTTCTCGCAAAAGAAATAAAAAGGACAACCAATGACAAATTGTCTGAATACAAGGAGTTACATAGGTATATGACTTTCAAAGATATATCTTAAGCTAGAAGATTCATTAGCTTGCATGAATTAGCAAATGTCTATAACCTAACTATTAAAAAAGTGACTAGAAAAGATTTAGGGTTGTTTGTTAAAAAGTGTGCAACTTTGTCTGCCTAATTTCTGGTGAGAAGAATTGTTCTGGTGTTAGTGTGAAAACATTAATGGGAAAGCATAAAAGTGATGATCCATGTGGTAACTATAAGGTTTCAGCAAATACACTTGCTTATTAATTCAAGGAAAAATTGCAAACTAACCCCAAATATAAGATCAAAGACACCAGAGTTGATCTCAAAACTACATTTAACATTAATGTTTTTTTTAGGAAGTGTAAGAGAGCTAAAAGAATGATTTTTAAAAAAATGGAAAGCAGTTTTTGTGATGACCATAAAAATCTTGTTGGACATGCGAATGCTCTATTGGAGAGTAATGTAGGGAGTGATGTTAGCCTTAAGGTTTTACTAACTAAAGGAAAAAGAAGTTTTTGAGAATGTATATCTGTTTTGATGCACTGAAGAAGGGGTTTAAAGATGGTTTGAGACCTTTCATTGGATTAGATGGAAATTTCTTGAAAGGTAAAGACAAAGGTCAACTCTTATGTCTATTGGTCAAGAATCAATGAACCATATTTATCCTATTGCTTGGGCCATCATGAAAAAATAATGCAAAGTTACTTGGCTTTGGTTTGTGGAATTGCTTTAGCAGTCTCTAAGCCTCAACAATGGAGAAGGGATCACATTAATCTCAAATATGAAAAAGGTGAACTATCAATATTGTATAATTTTATTATTTTCTTTAACATTGACATGATTATCACTATTTCCTGAGAACTGAATTAGTTCACTATTTTTTGATAAGTGAATCGATTTAGTTCATTATTTGCTGAGAAGTGAACTGAATCTTTTCATTATCATCTAAATATTAAACTGAATCAGCCCATTGTTTTTTGATAATTATTCTTATGTATGTTCATTTATCAACTTATTTTTTTTGTACTAATAAAGAGGGAGTGCTTGAAGCAGTCAAAATTGTTCTACCTAATGCCATGCATAGATACTGCATGAGACACATAGAGGCCAATTAGAGAAGAAATGGAAAGAAATCTAAACAAATGTCTAAGATAGTATGGTGGTGTGCATGGATCACCAACAAAGAGGAGCTAGATGATGATTTAAAGGAATTGGCTGAATTGTCAGAAGAAGCCAAAGATGACCTGTTGTATTTTCCAATTAAAACTTGTTGTAGAGTATTTTTAGACACAGTTTGCAAGAATCAAAAAACGGAAAATAACTTAGCCAAGTCATTCAACTCATGGATATTTGAAGAAAGATAGAAACCCATCATTGGGATACTTGAGGCTATCAGAATAAAGGTAATGAAGAAGTTTGTGAAACATGAAAAAGAAGTCAAGTCTTGGGATAATAAATGGAGTCCAAAAGTAATTGAGATGTACAATGAATACTTGAAAATTGCTAATGTGTATGAATTAAATTTCAATGGTGATTATGGGTATGCGATTAGTGAGGGAAATGACAAACACATTGTCAATTTTCAAAATAAGAGGTGTAGTTGTAGGGTATATGTACTTAGTG
>NW_025865588.1:0-1233 GCF_002878395.1 Capsicum annuum
TACTTTGAACATTGTAATCACATACTTGGACACTTAAATGCTTAGTTATATCAATATGAACACGTCAAGCACACGAATTGCTCTCAAAATAAGAAAAAATAAGCTAGAATAATGATATAAAAGTGTATAAAACCACCTCAGATCATCACTCCATACTAAAACCATTGTTCGTTCTCGAACAACTCTTTACTATAAGCATAAAAATCTGAAGTGACACTACACTGCTATTAAAATAAAGACACCAAAGCTAGTACTACAAAGACTACACAGAATGCAAGTTTCTCCACAAAGCATGCTATTTACACAATTGAAAGTTCATGAACACTACTCCAAAACATCCTAGCCTAAAGAATTGAGTCACCTAAGTGGAAAACTCATGCTTATCATTCAATCAAGGACATCATACAAATCACGTACATTTATCAAATATGTGCCCTTACAACAAGAGAGATACCTATAATCACTCACAATAATGCAACTTATAGAATAATAGGTACACAAATCAAATTACACTCACTCTCACAAAGAATTCACAAGTTACACACAATGAACCATATGATTGCCCTTAGTGTAATGCTCCACTAATAGTCGAATGTAAAACTTAGGATCAATTAGGACTTTTTCGGGTTGTAATGTAGGTTAAGGGACGGGTAGGAACTATTTGGGAATAGTGACTAACCTCTCTAAGCACTTTAATACACAACATTATTCATTTAAAATCACTCTTCAACAACCAAATTACACTTATTCATTCATCCATATCTTTTATTTTTGCCTCATCTCTTTTAAGAATCTTCACAAACACATGGTGGACACATAGTTTACTACCATAAGAATCAATTTTTTTTTCACAATCATGACAATATTTCTAACATCAATTATATCACATCTATCCACCACACATCAATTATACACACCAATAACTATTACCTTGGGGCATCAATTTCACCTTTTTCTTCTTCAATTTCTCAAACTCCTTACTCAGTCAATTTTTTTTCATTAAAGCACTTGGGAGTTTTTTGGATCAAAATCAGGTCTATCGAAGAAGGGATTAGGCTACTTATAAGGTTGCCAAAAAAAGCTAAAAGCTCAATGGGGGTTAGCTAGGATAATGCACAATGGTAGGATCAATAGAAGGTATAAAACAAGGCTATCAAAGAAATGCCGAAATCATCTCCTAAACTCCCATTCTTTATTTCACTATACACACACACCGAGCAAGTTATAGACATC
>NW_025865589.1:0-1173 GCF_002878395.1 Capsicum annuum
ATAAAACATATTATAAATTACAATAGTTAACAACTTAAAATATTTTACAAAAATTAATCTGTTATGTATTTCAAACAAGTACATAATTTTTTGTTTTTACAAATCACAATAATTAAATAATTAAAAAATTTAAAGGTCAACCTGCCTGCTGTGACACAACTTCATTGGTCCTTTCCCTTGCCACCATTTTTTTCTCCGTTTTAATTTATTTGTCTTATCTTTTTAATTTTTTTATATATTTCAAAATACTTCAAAACTACTATAAATCACAATAATTACTCTTGAAATTATATCAATATCACTTAAATTGGAATAGAAGAAAAAGTATTATAAGTCTCAATAATTAAAAACTTAAATTATTTTAAAATATAATTGACTAGCAACGCCACAAAGTTTGAAAAAGGAGAATAACATATATTATTTGAAAATTACATAAAAAAAATTATAAATTATAAAAGTTAACAACTTAAACTATCTAAAAAAAATTAATTTGTTATATATTTCACAAAAATACGTAAAAAAATACTACTCGTATAAATCACAATAATTAACAACTTAAATAAATAAAAGATATAAAATATTTGATTGACTCTCGAAATTATATCAGTGTCACTTAAATTGGAATAGAAGAAAAACTATTATAAATCTCAATAATTAAAAACTTAAATTATTTTTAAAATATAATTAACTAACTATCATTGCCACAAACGTTTGGACAAGGAGAGTAACATTTATTATTTAAAAATTACATAAAAATTTTATAAATTATAATAGTTAACAACTTAAAATATCTGAAAATATATTAAAAATATGATTGATTATCTAAATTCTATTTATGTCACATAATTTTTTTTTTAAAAAAAAAACATATATACTGTAAGCCTAAGTATTACATAGGCTAATGTTGGAATAGCCAATCAAATTGTGTCAAAACGGGGCATGTTGATTTGTTGTGTGCTATGGCACAATTTGATTGGTTGCATTCCCTCTTATAATTAAGGAGAAATTACTATTTTCAGACTAATAATGTGAGGCATCAAAGAAGAAAAGCCAAAATTATTCAAAATGTTCAATAGTTTCACATTTGGAATATTTCCAACTTTAATCTCTTATCAAAGTCCTAAAAATTGACAAAATATGTTTCCCTTACGTGAAACAAAAGGAGGAGCTCTT
>NW_025865590.1:0-1013 GCF_002878395.1 Capsicum annuum
AATGACTTGTAATAGTCAAGTCATTCCTATAATAGAATGTCCACCATTCTACACTGTCTTAGGTATGAGTCCCAGCATTACTGCTATATTGGCTCATAGTATCCTCTATATTATTATCTGCACCTGAGAAAGAACAAAAACACCAAACAATGTAAAATAAAACACTACAGCCAGCCCAAAGTAACAAAAAATACTACTAGAGTGAAAACTATGTTTCACTCCCTGGCAATGGTACTATTTTTGATAATGCTCAAATTACACTCTTGAATAGGTGTAAGTGATCATTGTCATTACAATAACTTAACTTTGGTTTAGGTATAATCCACCAAGAGTGAGCGGTGAATCTAAAACTCAAGAGTGTTGATAGTCTACTAAAAGTAGAACCATAATGTGAATTAAACAAACATAAATGTAAATTGGGGGAATTAGTTTGAATGACTTTATAGTGATAATTACTTCAATTTAAGAGAACTATCTTTTCGATGAAAAGTGCTAAGAGTGACTCCAATTGAGAATAGGTATTGGGGTTATGAAATTCTAGGAGTGCGTTCATGCATAGGTACTTGACATCTTATCCAACTTTTAGCTAAAAGTCATGGGTAGGATAGATGTTAATGTATTAGTGTCAATCTTTCACTTATAACAACAAATTTCACAATTGTGTCCTTTCGAACACTTTACAAGTGTGAAAATTTTCCAAATCTATTCCCTCAAGTGAAATCTTTAAGTCTAAGATATGTCATTTAATGAAATGAATCATGTTATTGGCTTCATTTTCACCTCACCCATGTCCCTTTTTTCAGGAATAACATGGGTTCAAAGGTGATTGGGGTTTGCAATCCCTAACTCTTAATTAAATCATAGAATAAATGACACACCTATTACAAATAACTAATTAGAAGAATAATTAGGTAACACCCATACACTACCACAATCTAAGCATACATAACCCCAAGATTTAGAATTAGCTACTCATAGATAAAAAGTGAAAAAATATACCAAAGTTATGATTG
>NW_025865591.1:0-3472 GCF_002878395.1 Capsicum annuum
TCTACCATTTAGATGTCAAATCTGCATTTCTAAATAGATTTCTTGAAAAAGATATTTATAATGAACAACCTGGAGGCTTTATAGTTGCAGGTGAAGAAGACAGGTGCATAATCTTAAAAAAGCTCTCTATAGCCTTAAACAAGCTCCGAAAGTTTGGTATAGTAGGCTGGATACTCATTTGTTATCTCAAGGCGTCAATAGAAGTCTAAATGAGCATACTTTATACTTCAAAAGGCAAACTAACGGGAGGTTTATTATGATATCCGTTTATGTTGATGATTTGATAATCACAGGTGAAGATTCTCTTGTGGTTCTAAAAGTTAAAAATGTGATGCTAAAAGTTTTTGAAATGTCTGATCTAGGAGAGATGAAGTTCTTCTTGGGAATGGAGATTTCTCAATCTTGTGATGGAATTTTCTTGTCCCAAAAAAGGTATGCCTTGAATCTCTTAAAAAGGTTCAAACTTGATAAGTGCAAATCTGTTGCTACTCCACTTGTTATGAATAAAAAATTAATGAAGGATGATGGAGAAGAGCGGGCAAATTCAAAACTTTATAGGAACCTTATTAGAAGCTTGTTGTATCTGACTTTTACCAGGACAGATGTGATATTTGCTGCTAGTTTATTGTTCCGATATATGTAATGTCCCAGCACCAAGCATTTTGGAGCTGCTAAAAGGGTGCTGAGGTATATTAAAGGGACAACTGATATTGGAATTTGGTACAGAATTGTGGAGAATGGAGCTCTTATTGGCTATTCAGATAGTGATTGGGGTGGATGTTTGGATGATTACAAAAGCACATCTGGTTACTCTTTTTTATTTGGTTCAGGCTTTTTTTCTTGGAGCACAAAGAAGCAGGATATCGTAGATAAATCTTCAGCTGAAGCCGAGTATGTGGCTGCTGCATCTGCTACAAATCAAAAAAATTTGGTTAAGAAAAATCTTGTTTGAATTGGATCTTTTGCCAGAAGAACCAACAATGATCTATGTGGACAATAAATCAGCCATTGCTATGGCTGAAAATCCAGTGCAACATGGAAGGACAAAGCATATCAACATCAGATTTCATGCTTTGCGAGACGCCAAGAAGAATGCCGAAGTTAAGTTGGTGCATTGTAGAAGTAAAGAACAACAAGCCGATATTCTAACCAAGGCTATTCCCACCAACAAGTTTGAGTTCTAAATGACATTGTACGGAGTTTCAATGAAAATCTTAAGGAGGAGTATTAGAAAATTATGATTTCTCTAGAAACTTCTAGTTAGTAGATATTTTTATAGTAGGTAAGTCTTTTATTTAAAATGAGTGGTTGTTGGTTGGCCACATATGTACTTAGTATTGTGTGAGATAGTTTTTCTTGTTTTGTGATTTGTATTCCTCACACACACTATATATATGTGGAGTCTATGTAATGATCTATCAAAACAAATAAATAGAGTACTCAACAAGTTTCAGCTTTTCTTCTTTCTCTGCAGTTTGTTTTCTGAAAGCAATTTACAGCTCCAATTTGTTCCTGTTTCAGCTTGTTGCTTCTCAGTTCTTCTTGTCTTTCTTATGACAATCTTGTATAAGGTTTCATGATAGAATTAATGTTTTACAATGTTGAATCTCTTGCCAAATAGCAGTTGCCTTTTAGCCGAATTGCTGTTTATTAATGAAACTTTTTGACTTACTAGATGGTCTCCTTTTCTCTTGTCTCCTTCTTTTATTTTTTTACTAGTTCATTTATCGATGCTCCGCGTGGTCATAATAATACAAATAATTTATTAAATAATATATAGATAGATCTTGATATGAAAAGAATATAAAATTAAAAAATACAAAAAAATAATTACACTGACTCAATTTCTCAATATAATAGACATACAATTCATAGAGTAAATATGTTAACAACGTGTAATCATCTACTTTAGAAGGTAAAGAGCAAATATTTATTCTTGTAATTATAATGATTAAAAATAAATCAGATAATACACTATTTCTCAAAGTTAAAAAGAAATAAAAAGAAGAAACAAATAAAACATAAAGGTTTCTTTTTTATGTATACAATTTTTTAAAAATAAATCAGATAAATACACAATTTTTTAAAAATTTAAAAAAAAAAAAAGAAATGAACAAAACATTAATGATTCTTTTTCGGGTATATAAAAAATTTCATAATTACCTCACATTTATAAAATTTTTAGAATTAAGTACCTCCTTTTCCTCTCTCGCCTCCATGTTCCTTTATATTTTTCAAATTTTATGTCATGCATATTTATTCATAGTCCTAAACTTAATCACAACTAAAACTAAATAATAAATATATTTCAATTATTAAAATTTATTTAGCTATCGATGGATGTTGATTGCTTTGTATTACTTTACATGTGATTAATGGAAATAAGCTAGTCACCTAGAAAAATTAATTATAAATTAAAAAAATTATTAATAATTAGTAAATTTTTAACTAAAAATTATTCATTTGAACCAAAAGGAATTATAGACTTACAACTTGAAATTAAGAGGCATCATATATAGATATAGAAATAAGACAATACACATATTATTATATTTTTAATCATTAATTATAAAATAAAAAGAAAGAAGAAACCAATGCATAATTATCCACGCTCTTGTCGATATTCACTTCCACAAGCCTTTCACCATTTAAGAGCATCTTTTTCTTTTTCAAGTGAAATGATAACATAAAGATCATAGTGAAAATGAAGGATAACCTTAGGTAAAATCGCATGAAATAAAACATATGAACTTCATTAGAAAGAAAAACAAAATGAATACATTAATGTTTCGGTATGTACTTCCACAAGCCTAAGAAAATCAATTATAAATTAAAAAACTTAATTGATAATTAGCAAATTTCCAACTACAAAGTTATTTATTTAATCAAAAAAATTTGTAGACTTAAAAATTGAACTTAAGAGGAATCATATACAGATATAGAAATAACACAATACACATATTATTATATTTTTAAACATTAGTTGATAAATAAAAAGAAAGTTGAAATCAAATATTCGAGCCCTTGCCGATATCCACTTCCACAACCCTTTCACCATTTAAGAGCATTTTCTTCTTTTTCAAGTGAAATAAAAACATAAATATCATAGTGAAAATGAATGATCTTGGGTAAAATCGCATGAAATAAAACATATGAATGTCTATTTTATTATTAACTCTTTTTGCTCTTACTTTCTGTTTACATAGTGTTGTAAACCACCAGTCTGTTCTAGTTATTATGTGTGGGTATAATTTATCTAAGAACGGCAGTGCGGATACTTGACGTATAAAATAGATTTATTAGGTATCTAGTAAATCTATTTTTCTTTGTGCGTGGATATTTTTTAAATTTTGTTTCAATATTTTTTAATGATTTACTTTTTTCGTAAGATATATTCATTAATTTGTTTATTATTTTATCCTGTAGTAATTACAGAGTTACAAATTTCTGTATAATAATTTATCCTAACTGT
>NW_025865592.1:0-2773 GCF_002878395.1 Capsicum annuum
ATTGTGTTACTTATGCATTCACCCCCACATAGTACATTTTAGAGGTACTAACCCACATATATGTCTGTGTGATATATTATCTCGTAGTATATGCTCTGGTCCTAGTTTCTAGCAAAACAATTGACTCTGGGCATTATCACTTGCATCCTGACTTTTGGTAAGTCCTTATAGTTTGAGGACCCAACTTATCAGACTCTTTTTCATTGATAAATGTATTTTAGTTATTTAATTTTTGCTTATGTTCAAGTCAACTCGGGTCCATCCCAGTGGCTCATGGTTTGAGATATTCCATTCATCCAGATGTTACAAAGATGTATCGCGGCTTATGAGAAATGTATTCATGGAATGATATTTAGAGGGACATAGACAAGTTTGTGGCCAAGTGTCCAAATTGCTAGAAAGTTAAAGTTGGACACCAGAGGTTTGGTGGTACGTTACAAGAGATTAGTATCCCTACCATCAAGTGGAAAGTAGTGAACATGGATTTTGTTATAGGGTTGCCTTGGACAAGATGTCAGCATGATTCTATTTAAGTTAAAGTTGATTGAATGACTAAATCAGCCCATTTCCTACCTATCAAGACTTCAGATACTGCAGAAGATTATGCCACAATATATATTCGCGCGATTAAGGTTTAATGGGATAACCTTTTCCATTGTTTGAAAGAAGGCACGCAGTTCACTTCATAGTTTTAGCAGTCTTTTCAAAAGGGCCTTGGTACAAAAGTTAAGATTAGTACTACTTTTCACTAGGGATGTTCATGGGTCGGTTTGGTTCGGTTATTGGTCAAAACTATAACCAAACCAACTTAGTCGGTTTTTAAATTTCTAAAACCAAACCAAACCAAACAAAAAATAACCGTCGGTTTGATTCTTATCGGTTTAGTTTGATTTGGTTAGGTTTTTTTGGTTTATAACTTAAGCTAATCTTAAAAGTTGAACTTTTTTAAAGAAAATTCAATCTAACATATGAGATGTTAACCGAATGTTATATCTCAATCTTGAAACTAAGATGTCAACTGAGTGTTATACTTCAGCAAATCTATGAACAGCAGCATATGAATGCTTCAAAAAAAAATATTTTAAAACTACATTTAACAGAATGATATGATAAATCGCCCAAAAGGTGAAGACATAAACTTCTTGCTCAACAAGGTTCATAAAGAAATTTAAAATTAGTGATTTTCTATAGTCAAATGAATCTCAGCCATAAATTGCAATATACAACAAGATATTATTTTCACAATTAGTATCCTTTGTCATTCAAAGTGTGAAATTCATTTAGAATCTCATAAGGTACTATCAATGGGATGAAGACATGACTTAATGTGTTACGACTAAAGTTAAATCATGATTAAAATATAAAATATAAAAATATTTATATTATATTTTTGAATAATACATAAATAATTATAATATATATGTATATATATATATATCGGTTTGGTTTGGTTATTTTGTCGGTTATTTTAGAGTAAAACCAAACCAAACCAAATTATTAGCAGTTTTTTAAAATTCAAAACCAAACCAAACCAAACCAAACCTAACCAAATATTGGTTTTTTAATCGATTTAGTTTGAATCATGGTTCGATTTGGTTAAAAACCAAACCATGAACACCCCTAATTTTCACCCGTAGATCGATGGTCAGGATGAGTGTACAATTCAAAAATTATAAGACATGTTGAGGTTATGTGTCTTATACTTTAAAGAAAGTTGGAATGACCATCTACCGCTGATTGAGTTCTCTTACAATATAGTTTTCAAGCTAGCATTCAAATGGATTAATTTGAAGCATTGTATGGGCATAACTATAGATAACCAATAGGATGGTTTGAGGTTGGTAAAGCAACTTTGATTGGGCCGAACTCTATTCTTGCAACAATAGAAAAGGTTCAGTTGATTCATGAGAGATTGAAAATTGCTTAGAGCTATGAGAAATTTTATGTTGATGTAAGAAGGAGAGATCTCAAATTATATGTGGGAGATTTAGTATTATTGAAAGTGTCACCTATTAAGGGAATAATGAAATTTGGAAATAAAGGAAAGTTGAGTCCGCGATTTGTTGGTTCGTATGAGATAGTGAAGTGTGTATGAGACATTGCTTACGAATTAAATCTTCCATCATTGTTAGTTTCGGTTCACCCTGTGTTCCATATTTCAATGATAAAGAAGTGCATTGGAAAAACATCCTTAGTAGTTCCCCAAGAGAGCATTAGAGTAAAAGATAACTTGACGTATGAGGAGATTTCTATGGAAATACATGATAGGCAGGTCCAAAGGCTAATTGAATAAGGAGGTAGCATCAGTAAAGGTTCTTTAGAGAAACCAGTCAGTTGAAAAAGCCACTTGGGAAGCTGAAGCAAACATGATGACCAAGTATCCTCATCTTATTTCATCTAACTCAATTCCAACTAAAGTTAAATAGTTGTTTTCGGTCAAAACTCCTCTTTAAGTTTTTCTTGGCATTCTTAAGTTCAATCTTGTATTGTGAGAAATTGGATCCTTATGATAGATATAAGCTTGGTTGCAAGTTTGGTGTAGAGGTGTTACTTCCTTTCAAAATCCTAGATGAATAACATTCTAGGACAAATGCTTTCAAATGGGAGATATTGTAATACCTCATGTCTAAATGTCTTTGTACAACATACGACTTTTATGTTAAAGTTAAACATACAACAAATAAATTACATGTTGTAGTCGTATCCAAGATAGTGTGAAATCGTGAACGTTTTGTTTTAGGTATGACTCGACCCTTAGAGTCATAAGATTACC
>NW_025865593.1:0-3665 GCF_002878395.1 Capsicum annuum
TGTCCATGTTGATAATGAGTAATTGAATTGTATTCCATGAATGAGTGCTAAATTCCATATGGGTTGATTTGTATAGGTATAGATTCATGAAATGCTATGACTAAACCCCTGAATGATTAAATTAGAATTGAATCATGACAGTTAATTGTTGTATGATGTTGTTTACACATTCTAAGCCTACCATGTGTTTGATTAAATGGCTAGATGAAGGAAAAGTGTCTAATTAGCATGATATCATGAAATCCCCATGTATGTACAAGCTTATGCCTATCACATGTTTGACGAAATGCTTCAGTAAATGTATTATGATGATTATTATGTATTCAATCAAGTCATGCTTTGTCCATTTCCTTCTATTAAATCCTGGGGGTACTTGTACCCAAGAAATTAGCTGTGTGCCTAGAGCCATTTTATGTTTTCACAATACTCTCAATCAAGTTATGAATTCTTAGACTTCAGATAGTCTTATGACTCAGGAAAATATCTATGATCTCATGAAGTTAGTCACTTGTCAGATATCAGTAGTATTCCGTTAGTTAACAAAATTTAGTGATTCAACTCATGTTCAGTTCAGTAAATCATGTTCAGTGTCCATTTCGATGGGAGTAGAAATTAGCATCGAGTGAACCCAAGGATGGGGACACATACTATCAGATGAGGGTGTGTCCTTAGCAGTCTTCCTGGCATTCTAGAACTATATAGCTAGCATAGGTTGAGACATCAACACTGTCAATAAGGATTGATGAAATAGATAAACACTGTCCGATAAGGGCCCCACCATTCTCATACAGGAGACACTTTCAAATAAGGGTCAGCTACAGCTTTTCCTTACCAGTGTCGCGGTATTGACATCCTTCCAAAAGGGGTTACAGATTGGACCCCAACTCAGCTATAATGGTGTATCAGGGGCATGCCAGTTAGATAATTACTTCCCACAGTTTCATGTTACAGAATTAGGACTGCCAGATATAGTCAATCAGTCTTAGTAATAGAACTCAGATAGTTCTTCAGAATTCAGGACTGTCAGAAATAGTCAACTTAGATATAGTTTGGAAATCAGATAGTCCATCAGATTCAGGTCTGTCAGATACAGTTACTCATGTTATTGGTTATTAACATGTCAGGTTATCAGTATTCAGACTCAGTAATTATGTTATCATATTTTCAATTACAGTTATGTATTTATGCATGCATTCTCACGTTCATATTAGACTGTCAGTTAGCGATAATCATGCATTCGAACCCTTGCATATAACCTACCTCACATGTATACTCAGTACATTCCATTATACTGACGTATTTGTGCTATGGTGCTTTCTTTTTATGTTACACCATAGGTTCAGAGAAATGAGTTCCAAATCGACAGTAGATTCCAGTTTCAACAGTCAAAGTCTGGAGTGAGTCATTATCCTTCGAGGGCATGGTTATTTCTTTACTATCTTATTGATTAGCTTATTAGTTGTAGTTGGTTGGGGACATATCCCATTAACTCCTTATTTAGATTATTTAGACATTAGAGGCTTTCAGACTAGATATAGACTATTATGTTTCAGTTTTCAGTACTTTTAGTTTTGTTTTGGGTATTCTATTACCCAACTTAGATATTTTATTATTTAGATTTTGTTCAGTATTGAACCTTATGGTCTTTCAGTGCATGTTTTTCCATTATCATGTTATATTTTGCAGTGTACAGGTACAGATATAAGTCATGGGTTGGCTTGTGGTCCTTTGGGGTCATGAGCACCGTGTAGCATTCCGGGCACCAGGTTTGGGGTGTTACACATAGCCAATCAAATATGATTGCTCATGATTAAAGTTCCATGTCAGGAGTAAAGTTCCATAGCTAATCAAATATGATGGCTCGTGATTAAAGTTCTATCTCGTGATTAAAGTTCCATAGCTAATAAAACATGATGGCTCATAATTAAATTTCCACTTCATGACTAAAGTCACATAGCCAATCAAACATGATGGATCATCATCAATGTTCCATCTCATAATTGAAGTTTTGATAGCCATTCAAATATTATGGCTCGTGATTAAAGTTCCATAGCTAATCAAATTAGATGGCTCATGATTAAAGTTTCATAGCCAATAAAATATGATAGCTAGTGATTAAAGTTTCATTTTGGAATATAGTCCCCTTTCTTAGTAAGTTTACCCTTGGTTGAGGTATTTTGTCTAAGAATATGTGTATGTGGTTAAATCTCTAAGCCTAATGAGAACGGTTTAATCCTAAGTGTGAAATGCTAGAGTCCTCCACCTTTTCCCTTGTGATTGAATAATTTAAGAATGCATGCTAAGACCTGGTCTCTTGTGGACTAATGTGATCATGATTGAGTATATCTATATATATACGTATAGGTTTGAAAAGGATGATGAGCCTTGATATCTTGATTTGCATGTAATGTATCTATACGTATGAATAAGTGCATGGAAGTGATAAAATATGATGTATTGACTTATCATTTCGTTGATGAAGTATTTAACACTTATCCTTGATTTACATGCTATCGTTCCAATAGCTAACCATCTTCTGTCCTTACATCCCCATGCAATATAAGGCCCAGAGCACCTTCTACTTTTCCCATGTAGTTATTAGACTTTTGAGGCGGTTCATGCTTTGACTTAAAGTGGTAAGCTTCCTTACTTGGAAAGACGTAATCTTTTTGTCTCCTATCTTTAGACTTAGTATCTTCTAGACTTTGTTTGGCTATAGTCGAGGGCTTGCATGGACATATATATTTTTTGACTTTAGCTTTGTATAGAGTTGTTATGAACAATCATGGACTTGGTAGTATTTACATTGTGTTATCTGGGCGACCTCCTATTCATGTGAACTTGAGGTACCCATACGACATGGCCTAAAGTTTGGGGCATGTCAAGTTGGTATGAGAACCTAGGTTCATGGTTAGTTGGGAGTTCACAACACTATATCAAGTAGAGTCTCTTTTATGGGTGTGAAGTATGCCATACTTATAATAGAGGGGCTATGAGACATCTTACGAAATGTTTCCCTTTCTTGTGTTTCTATATCAAGCCATATAGTTTCTGAGGTCTTAGATCCCTTTGTATTCTACTTTCTCATCTTTCAGATAATATATCAAAGAAGACCTGACACTCAAGAAAGCTCTCCTATTTCGATCAGGGGCAGTAGGGACAACGCTCATCCAGCTTCTAAGATTCAAACCCGATCAAGGGTCATGATATCTGACTGTCCTTATGGGGTTTCACCTATTCTCACTAACCTTACTGTTGGAGAGGCACTTCTTATCAGTTGCCGCATGATGTTGGGTTCCGTTGCTCCCTTGCTCAGCTGTCTTAGGTCAGTTAAAAGTGGTCTAGGAGAAAATGTTGGGTGGGTCCTAATTTTCACCCCGCGACTAGTACTCCCTACCCAAATCTATCAAGAGATGAGATTATTTAGATTGGTGATGCTTATATGGCACAAGGTGCCCAATATCAGGCCTATGGAGCCCAACCCTCATTCACCTATCCTGCTTGTCAGTTTTGTGGTTAATTACACCATCGTTGTTGTGAGAAAGGAAAGAGCTGGTGTTTTGTATTTTGTTAGTTGGGTCACATGCAATGGGAGTGTCCCATAAAGGTTATATCTTAGGCAAGAAAAAGAATGACGGTTATTAGTTCCCTAGCTTTGGCACCCA
>NW_025865594.1:0-1210 GCF_002878395.1 Capsicum annuum
TACCTGAATTTCTTGACTTCTTGAAGGGAACTTGGATTTGGAGCCTTAGAGTTCAACTTTTTTGAAAAGAACCCTATTTGTATTCTTGAGGATTTGGGAAAAGTGGGAATGTGTATTTGGTATATTTGGGGTTATGGGATGATAAAATCAAGTTTATATCAGTTATAGGTTAATTTAGGAAGTAAATGAATTGTTTACCCTCAAAAAAATTAAGATAAATACGGATATATCACATCAATCGTACTTAATAGTAGACATAGATCTATCAATTTACCCTCAACCAAATGCTAACCTCACCTTTTCTTGTTACTACACTTCTAAGTCCATACTTGGAGGATGCTCTACTACTTATGAATCATAATACCCTAAGTTACACTATCCCTTAATAAAAATTGTATTCAATACTCTAGGAAAATGTTCTCTCCTTCCATGAGCGTTATCTATAATGAAGGGCTAAGAGAAATTGGATTACCTAGAATATTATGTCTTAATTGCACAACTCATATAGATGAGGACATAATCTTTTGATTTAATGGAATTTAAAGACACTATCAAGCTTTTGTCAAGCCTTTTGTACGATATCTGAAGTTACTAATACTAAATCTGAGAGCATCATCTTGGGAGGAATTAGAATTAACTACTCATATTATATCATGTATGAGTCATAGATAGAGAATTATTGAGTAACATATGAATTGATAAAAGTTTCTGAGAGAACAACCTTACTGCATAATCTAGAGCGTGAAGAAGGGAAATA
The DNA here is from genome assembly GCF_002878395.1 of Capsicum annuum. Classification (NCBI taxonomy): domain Eukaryota; kingdom Viridiplantae; phylum Streptophyta; class Magnoliopsida; order Solanales; family Solanaceae; genus Capsicum; species Capsicum annuum. The sequence goes on from NW_025865594.1 coordinate 758, forward strand.
CTTCTTAAATTCCCAATAGCCTCTTGAAGAAGTGTACAGACATCTCCATACTATTCTACAAGACTCTACTAGACATGGCTTTCAAGACACTATAGGACACTTAAATTCTGTGCTCTGATACCAAGTTTTTAATAACCTGAGACTACCCCCTGGATGTCACATGGTTCTTAGAAACACAAGTGATCCTAATCCAACCCATGATACTGAAATAATTCATGAGCGATTGAATAAAATACAAAAACTGGAAGAAACAAACGGAAGAGATGCCATTACCTGAACTTGTTCAATACAAAACCATTCAAAAGCTTACAATACTAGATATATAAAGGGAATTGAAACTAAATAAATCAACTCTAACTTACTTTCTATGAAGCCTCTACTAGTACTGACTATAGGTAGTCGGGACATAACCCACAACTATCCCTAATCAATATGATTAAATAAAAATAAAAT
>NW_025865595.1:0-4528 GCF_002878395.1 Capsicum annuum
GTTCAAATTCTTATTATTTGCTTGAGTCTTATGATTTATGGCATGAACGTTTAGGCCATGTTAATTACAAAACGTTACAAAAAATGATTAACTTAGAAGTTTTGCCAAACTTTGAGTGCAATAAATCAAAGTGTCAAATGTGTGTAGAATCGAAGTATGCAAGGCATCCTTATAAGTCCGTTGAAAGGAATTCCAATCCCTTAGACTTAATACACACTGACATTTGTGATTTGAAATCAACACCATCACGTGGTGGGAAAAAGTATTTCATAACTTTTATTGACGATTTCACGAGATATTGTAATGTCGATCTGCTAAATAGTAAGGATGAAGCAATAGATGCGTTTAGACAATATAAAACTGAAGTTGAAAATCAGTTAGATAAAAAGATAAAAATGATAAGAAGTGATAGGGGCAGAGAATATGAATCTTCCTTCGCTGAAATATGTGTAGAGTATGGAATCATCCATCAAACTACGGCCCCATATTCACCTCAATCTAACGAAATTGCGGAAAGGAAAAATTGAAATTTGAAGGAAATGATGAATGCCTTACTTATAAGTTCTGGTTCAACGCAAAACTTGTGGGGGGAGGCTATCCTTATGGCCAACCGTATACTTAATAGAGTTCCCATAGTAAGACACAATCAATTCCTTATGAAAAATGGAAAGGAAGAAAACCCAACTTGAAATATTTCAAAGTGTGGGGGGTGTCTAGCAAAGGTCCAAGTTCCTATATCTAAAAGGGTTAAGATAGGACCTAAGACTGTGGACTGCGTGTTCCTAGGATATGCTGAAAGTAGTAAAGCATATCATTTTTTGGTTCATAAATCTGAACATCCGGATATAAATGAAAATACAGTAATTGAATCAGATAATGCTGAATTCTTTGAAAAAATTTACCCGTATAAAATTAGACATGAACAGTATAGTGAAGGATCTAAATAACCTCGAGATGAACCAAGTGAGAATGTACATAATGAATAGAATCCAAAACGTAGTACGCATCAAAGAACATCTACTTCATTTGGATCAGATTTTGTAACATTTCTCTTAGAAAATGAGCCTCAAATATTTAAAGAAGCGATGTCATCATCAGACTCATCCTTTTGGAAAGAGGCAGTCAATAGTGAGATTGATTCAATCTTAAGCAACCATACATGGGAATTGGTTGATCTTCCTCATGAAAATAAACCTTTAAGTTCTAAATGGATCTTTAAACGAAAGATGAGAGCGGATGGTACTATTGACAAATACAAGGCAAGACTTGTAGTAAAAGGCTTCAAACAAAAAGAAGGCCTTGATTACTTCGATACATTCTCACCAGTAACAAGGATAACATCGATTCGAAAGTTAATTGCCTTGGCTGCGGTATATGATCTTGAAAACCATCAAATGTATGTGAAAATAGCTTTCCTAAATGGAGAATTGGAGGAAGAAATTTTCATAGAACAACCTGAGGGTTTTGTGGTTCTAGAAAATGAGAATAAGGTGTGTAGACTTATTAAGTCATTGTATGGACTAAAGCAAGCCCCTAAACAATGGCATGCGAAGTTTGACCAAACCATGTTGGCAAACATGTTCAAGATAAATGAATGTGATAAATGTGTTTACATTAAAGACACTCTGAATCACCAAGTCATTGTTTTTTTATATGTGGATGATATGTTGATCATCAGTAGAGACATTTTTGACATAAATGCAACCAAACGAATGCTCGAGAGCAAGTTTGATATGAAAGACCTTGGAGTTGCAGATGTGATCTTAGGTATAAAAATCCATCGAACTCCATAAGGGTTAGCATTGTCATAGTCTCATTATATCGAAAAAGTACTTAACAAGTTCAAGTATATGAAATTCGGTATTGCCAAGACTCCATTAGATGTGAATTTTGCACTTCGAAAGAATGAAGGTGAAAGTGACTCATAATTGGAGTACGTAAGAGTATTGAGATGTTTAATGTATATAATAAACTGTATTCGATTAGACATAGCATGTGCTATTAGTAAATTGAGTCGGTACACGAGTAATCCCAACAAAGCTCATTGGATGGAAATGAAAAGAGTTTTGGGGTATCTTAAATACACTCAACATTATGCTTTGCATTATAATAAATATCCCACGGTACTTGAAGGATATAATGATGCAAATTGGATCACTGAATCGAATGAAGTAAAATCCACAAGTGGATATGTATTTACTATAGGTGGAGGAACAGTCTCTTGAAAATCATTCAAACAGACTTGTATTGCTCGCCCTACAGTGGAATCTGAATTTATCGCATTGGATAAAACTGGTGAAGAAGCAGAATGGCTCCAAAATTTCTTAGAAGATATTCCTTATTGGCCCAAGCCAGTGGAACTAGTATGTATACACTGTGATAGCCAAGCGAAATAGGTAAGGCAGGGAGCATGATGTACCATGGTAAATCTCATCACATACGACGGAGACATAATACTGTTAGAAGACTTTTCTCTAGTGGAATTATCCCTGTTGACTATGTAAAGTCAAAGGATAATGTGTTGGATTCACTTAAAAAAGGCCTATCTAAAGAAGGAGTGGAAAGGACATCTAAGGGAATGGGTTTAAGGCCTAGGACAAGTCAGCATGGCAGAAACTCTACCTAGCAGACTGGAGATCCCAAGAGCTAGGTTCAAAGAGATCAAGCAAAGTTGTGTCTGACAGGTTCAACATTGTCAATTACCCAACCCATTCTCATGATGTAGACAATGTATAGTAAACAAGGATATGACTTAAGGTGAAAAGTCTTTTAATGATTATCTAAATTAGGCAGATTTGATCAAATATTTTAATCTATAGGATTGAACGTTTAGAAATCACCTATGTGAGGGCGAAGTGGATGCCACTTCAAGGAGAATGTTAGTAAAGGCCTATTCTCTAAGCTCTCATGAAACCGGGACGTGTTAATGGCTGAAAAGAACAAAACCATGAGAACCATAAACGTTAAAAGGCTGGTTATATGATATGTATTGTCTAGGTGTACATTAAAGCTCGACGGTTCAAAGATATCAAATCTACCAATTGACCGAGTATATCCGATGCATGTTCACTACGGAAAGTTCAAAGGGAAACCCACTTATCCAGATGCAATCAGTTTTTGCTTGATGATCACATACTTGTCCGTAAAACTTTTATGAAAAATAGCCATTCCGCATTAATGTGGGGGATTGTTGGGTTCATACTACAGGAAAGAAGTGTGAATGGAAAAATGGAGAGTAAAATGGTGGAGGGAAAGAGACACTAAAATGAAAAATGTACTCCCAAATTAGAAAGTTTACTCTTTCTCCCACATTGGTGGAAGAAGAGAACTTGGAAGTGTTTATAATCTAGAACACTTACTCTGTATGATAAGTGAGGTAAGAAATAAGAGATGCCTCGCGCCGTCGTCGTCACTCGGCTCGGCTTTGGCTTCGGCTTCGGCTTCGGCTTTGGATCTATGAGATCTATCTTTTTGGACAAAGTGTACTTGACGAAATCTGACCAATGAAAAAAACACAGGAAATTTTTTCTGTGTGCTGAATACTCCATTTATATACATGCAGTAACAGTAACAGTAACAGATGCAATGTTCGAACTTAACTGATGCTTCAGAAAAGTTGCACTATTTTGAACTGATGATTCAGAAGGATGCAATTCTTTAACGAAATGACACACTAATTCACGAAATGGCATGCCTGTTCGTAATAGACACATTGTTTGGACGAATGAACATGAATTTTCAGAAAAGGTTACACCTTTTGAATGAACCATTGCCACTTTTCAGAAGAGGCATCTTGTGGCTATATAAACCTGCTTTCATCCACAGGTTTTGGAATGAACATTTCAGAATAAAAAACACTCTTCTTGGCTTAAAAATATTCTGCGTGATCACTCAAAATGTTCTGTGAGTTCGGAGATATTCTAGTTGTTTGAGGTACAGCTACAATTGGTTTGTTTGGCCATTTTATCCTACGAGAAAAATTTTGCAACCTCGGGTACAGTGAGAGGAATTATTTCCTTAAGGAAAGTCCGTGAATTCGGGCGACTTGGCCATTTCTGTTTCATCTTGATTTCTGAAAATAAAATACACTTCTAAGAAAGATCACTTTGATCTCGTGTTGAGGGTATTTTTTGTATCTCATTGAGTTCTTGTTTTAAATTTGAACTAGTTGAAGTTGTTGTTCTGCATATACAAATTCTGCGTACCCGTAGAAGGAAATAACAGTTTCAACATCTTTGGAATATCATGAAGATCTACTAGATAACTTTATTCAATGTTGCATTTGGATAAGATTTAAACCTCGTGGATTTAAAAGAAAATTTACATAAAACAAGCAAATATAGCTACTATATTTATATTTACGATACACATATAGCTATAGATTTACTAAACATACCTATAATTGGGTATTTAGGTTTATAACTTCTCTCTCCAATATATATATATATATATATCCCTCTCTCGCTCGCCACTCTTCTCCTCCATCTGTCATTCTCCTTCTCTTGCTTTCCTTGATCTTCTCTCCCAC
>NW_025865596.1:0-3000 GCF_002878395.1 Capsicum annuum
ATATTATGAGGTTTTAACGTTTTCTTCTTATCTTGATTTTGATTTTAATAGTCTTCGAAAATGAAAACCAATAAACTCTCTATAAAAAACTTCACCAACAATCTCGGTGTTATTGAGATACTTTCTTTTTATTTGTTGTTTATTATTGATTTAGTTTGAGTTTTGATGATTTATTACTTTTCTTTGTTGTGAATTTACAGGAAACTCTAAGTTTTCTAAGTGAAAATCTGGTAAATATGTATCTCTGCGGAAGCTATGTTAGTTTTTTTTTTTAATTAGAAGTGAAAGTCCCCTTTTTAATTCCTGATAATAGTCAAAGTATCTTTTGATTCTCTATTTTAATTTTTTCATTTAACTATATCGTTTCAAGCATACAAAATAACTAATTCAAAAATAGACAACAGATATCAATCAACAACAATGAATTCAACTTTGCAAGCTAATATGAGGAGGAGGAAATAGTGAAGATCTTCTGTCCCATGGTAATGTAAGGGATCATTTAGATTGGTATGTGGAATACCTTAAGTATCCTTTTTGTGTATTAAAAACGAAGGTAATACTCTACTTTTTTTTTCATAGAGAACTAACCATTTAGTGAAAAATATAATCAAGATTATAGTTAAAATATTGCATTAGAGGAAGAAGGAGGACTTCGTGAGCTATGATTAAATTTTAGACTGATTACAATAAAACATTATATATTTTTTATTTTGATTACCTTTTCTAATTTTATTCTATCATTATTTTTTTGTGTATCTATACATTCAGGTATTTATATTTTATTTGAGTTAACAAAAAAACTTAAAGTTATAATATTTAAGTAGTGTTTAAATATATTGAGAAGGATGATGTACGTAATTTTATGATCATGATTTTACTCTACTAATAAGTAAAAGTATTGAATGTTGTTTAAAATAAGTATACTGCCACACTCAAAATAAGAAAAATAAATGATGGATTATTTTTTGAGAGAAGAATGGTTGGTCAAAATATTAGAAGGATTTAAGATTTAAAATTTATTATATCACATAATATAATAAAGAATAACTTATTAATTAACTCTCTCTATATATAATTTTATTTGTGTTAAATTTAAATTAAATTTGTTCTTTTCATTTGTAAAAAAAATTCAAGTGAGACACACCATACAATAATTTATTTGATATATAATATTTATTAATAGGTATATCATTTCTAGAGGCTACATTATATAAATAAAATTTATTTTAACGATGTATTAATAGTATAATTTTTCGTCGAAAAGGGTTCAAACGAACCCCCTATTACTAGGTTGGCTCTCCCTCTGATCATTTCTTTAAATTAATAAATTGCTACTTTCTGATAATATTGTTCTTAATTCTTATGTATATTTTATTGATTGACGCGAGAGACATGTGCAAAACACATATACTAATCTAGTATTTATATAATATACGAAAAAGGGCCTAAATTACCGTTTCAGTATTGAAAATGGTTCAAATATATCCCTTCCATCTTTGGGTTCTAAAATGTCCGCCACATTCACCTTTGAGCTCTAAAATACCCTTCTCATCCAACCTTGAGCCCTATTTTGTCCTTTTTCCTTAATAGAAAAAATGTCTAGGATCTTCATTTAACACATGTAATATTTTCATTGGTTGAAATTTTAATTAACCAAAAACTTATTAATCTACCAACCAAACCCAATCCCCTTAAAATAGGATACCCGATACCTGACCACCTTAAATTCAACTCAAATCGTAAAAACTAAAGCACTTAAATAAATTCATTTCAACTTCTGCAAATTGGGGGTACAAATATCAGTGCAAAACAAAAGTTTCAATATATAATCTTCTGCAAATAAACATACTTAGCTGACATAACAAAATTTAGAAGAGGACACTACTACATGCCTTAAAATCATATTAGAACAAACATTATTAATTATACGTTTCTCACGAATTTATCATATAATATTGTTATGTTGCTCTCATCACCCAAACTCGAAGAGTAGCTAATATTGCAGATACTAAAACAAAATCACCTTGAAAAAGTAATGCAGGACCTCCGCAACTACTTATTCACAGTAATCAATTTATGTATACTAATATTCATATATTGTACGAAATGAATTCCACCACTGACATTTTCTTAAGATCAAAAGGCTACTCAAAAAGCTATGGTTTATAACCAAGAAACAAATTACTCTTAGTACATGCATCATCCAATCAGGCAAATTTATGAAATGGGAAAGTGTACAACTCCATTCCCCATTTTATGTGTTCTTAGACATGATTTTTAAGTTATCACATACTCTTACAGGCTAAATATTTTTAATTTCTAATGCAAACATCTCTTCACGAGAGATGTCAATAATCAGAGGTGAAAAAGAATCGAGAAAGATGAAGAAGCGGATAAAATAAATTGATTTAAAAGCTTTAGCTATTAGGATTGGGTCAGTTTTTAAGGAGGGCTGGGTATTGATTGGTAGATTAACATATTTTTGGTTAATTAAAATTTCGATCAATGAAAAAATGTCACTTGTTAAATGAAAATCGTAATCATTTTTCTGTTAAGAGGAAAGGGAAAAATAGGGCTAAGGATGGATGAGAAGGACATTTTAGAGCCTAGCTCAAAGGGGAAAGAAGGGTATATTTGAACCATTTTAAATACTTGAAGAGTAATTTAGGCCCTTTACTGTATAATATAGTAAAAAGATACAACAATACCAAGTACATCAACATGAAGTATGAATATGAAGAAGGGGCCCATATATTCATTGGAAGAAGCGGGCAGCAGTAGTTGGAAAGGAAAAAATATCTATAAAAAAGATAACTTCATACACATTCGAACCCATCACCCGATGCCACAAAACAAAGCTTTAATGTTGTGTTTGTTTCCACATTTGTAAGAGTTGCAATTGCATTGAATAAACAGACAGTTGAAGCAGATATCTTGACGAGCAACTGTCTGCTTATTCCCTCTTATTAGTAAGTAGTAATAAAATTGGAAAGGGTTTAT
>NW_025865597.1:0-1946 GCF_002878395.1 Capsicum annuum
CTTTGTATTCTCTTAGTTAGTTTGTTGCTTGAGAACAAGCAATTGTTTTAAGTTGAGGGTGTTGATGTGTGAGCAAAAGCTAACACATTTAATTCTTTTTTGCACAAATTAATTGTGAATTCTGAAGAAACTCTTGTTGTTTTGGTGTGTTTACACATGATATTGTAGTAAAAGGGTGGAAGATTAAAAACAAACGACAATGGAGAAAAAGAGTTGAAAATCTGAGCAAAAGAGAAGAAATCATGGCTGACGACCTCCGTGATACGTCGTCAACCTTGGATAGCTTATCAACATTGGCATCAACCTTAACCAAAAACTTGAAGTCTGAGAAGAAGTTCTAAAGACGTTGGGGATAAGGCATCAAGTTGGTGATAAGGCGTCACGAAGGGCGTCAGCCTAAACCAAAAAATTGAGTTTGAAGAAGAAATCTGATGATGTTGGTGATACGCTGTCAGATCGGTGACACGGCGTCTGCTACATCATTAGCCTAAGATAGAACTTGAAGGTAGTTGAAGCCTCTCTGAAGCCATCCGTGATAGAGAGTCAACTTCTTGACGCGGCGTCAGCCTGGGCGTCACCTATTTCGAACAATTTTATTAATTTTGTTAATTTATTTTCTTAATTAGGCTTTAGCATAAATAGCATCTTTTAGGGTTTTTGATTAACTAATAATTCATATATCAGACATTAACTCTGAGAAGAGAACACCTATTTTTGCTCTCTTTCAGAAAATATTCTTGTGTTTTTGTATCAACTATTTTTGGGGTTTCTACCTTGTGATTAAATCGGAGGAACTACTTGTTGTTTTCTACCCATTTGCAAGTTTATCATTATAATTATGAATTCAACTTTTTATTTTGTTCATCAAATCATGAGCGGCTAATTTTTATTAGCCGGAGTTATGGGATCCATGGATTAGGGTTTTATATGATACTAGGTGTGTAACGGATTCAAAGATTAGTAAAACATCTTGAGATTCTATTTTTTTAACTAAAATGTAGTGGTTGGAAACATTAGGTTATGGCTTAGGCTTTATTTGCCTCTAACGGAGAATAGACTAGAGGACGTAAATTATAAATAGTGACTCGAAAGCTGCCAACCTTCTGTTTAGTGATTAATGTCGTAATTGGATTAATCTACCTGAGATAACATCCTATTGAAAATAGATAAGTTATCTAAGTTCGGGAGATTTAGATAATAAATTGTCTAGTGAGGTCGAGAGATAAGTCAGATTGTATAATCTGCAGGGATATTTTGTTGTTCTACTCATTCGGAGAATCTCTAGCATTACCTAGTATCAGTCAATTCTCGAAACCCTTAGTGAACATAGCTCTGGTTTCCATTTAGATTGATTTCAAACAATAAAATATTAAAAGTGACGTTTGACTCTCTGTGAACCTTAATCCCCCATCATATCTTTTTATATCGATTGTTTGAATTTAACTTGTAGCTATAATTTCAAACTAGTTTAATCACCACTCACATTGTTCCCCGTGGATTCGACCCCGACTCCAAAGTTGGGTAAATATATTGACGACGATCGCCTTACACTAATTTGAGGTGTAAGTTGAGCGTTATCAGTATTCTTCTGTGAGAAGGAAAAATATTTGATTCCACTTTGTTCTGTTTCCTTATTGCCTTGTCATATACATCATCACAAAATGCTTATAGGGGTATACTATATTGGAAAGTAAAGTAATATTTGTAAGCTCAAAAATATTTTCTGCACATAACATCGAATTGAATAAATAACAAAAACAAGGGAATTCTCATCATTTGTTACTTCATATTCTCACCTGGAATGAAACATTACTCATTCTAATTTTATGGAATTTCTCATCATCTGGACACCTCCGGACATTCTTAACATATCTTCGTAGTTCCTAATAGGATGCCTTGACTTTGGCCTCATCTTCCTGGTCCACCAAATGGAAATTTGACAAATA
>NW_025865598.1:0-5656 GCF_002878395.1 Capsicum annuum
TCAATATATATGTACTACTTTAAATAAAACATATATATATATATATACTACAATATATAAACACACACTATATATAGTTATATAGTAATTTATAAAACATATACACATGTATACGTTAAATATATACTGCTTTAGAGTCAATAGAAAATATATACGCATAAATACGTACCATTTAATATATGTACTACTTTAAAAAATACACATACAACATATAAACACTATATATATACTAATTTATAAAATATATACACATGTATACATTAAATATATACTACTTTAGAGTCTATAGAAAATATATACATATATATAAGTACCATTCAATATATGTACTACTTTAAAAAATATACAGACAACATGTAAACACTATATATATACTAATTTATAAAATATATAAATATGTATACGTTAAATATATACTACTTTAGAGTCTATAGAAAATATATACACATATATACGTACCATTCAATATATGTACTTCTTTAAAAAATATACATACAACATATAAACACTATATATATACGAATTTATAAAACATATACACATGTACACATTAAATATATACTACTTTAGAGTCTATAGAAAATATATGCACATATATACGTACCATTCAATATATGTACTACTTTAAAAAATATACATACAACATATAAACACCATATATATACTAATTTATAAAACATATACACATGTATACGTTAATATATACTACTTTAGAATCTATAGAAAATATATACACATATATACATACCATTCAATATATGTACTACTTTAAAAAATTTACATACAACATATAAACACTATATATATACTAATTTATAAAACATATGCACATGTATACTTTAAATATATACTACTTTAGAGTCTATAGAAAATATATACACATATATACATACCATTCAATATATGTACTACTTTAAAAAATTTACATACAACATATAAACACTATATATATACTAATTTATAAAATATATACGCATGTATACGTTAAATATATACTACTTTAGTGTCTATAGAAAATATATACACAAATATATGTACCATTAAATATATGTACTACTTTAAAAAATTTACATACAGCATATAAACACTATATATATACTAATTTATAAAATATATACACATGTATACGTTAAATATATACTACTTTAGAGTCTATAGAAAATATATACACATATATACGTATCATTCAATATATGTACTACTTTAAAAATATGCTACTTAATAAAATAAATTAATAACATTTGATGGTAAATTAGTAATATATTAAAACTAAGTATTTAATTTAAACTAGAAATTCAATTTAAATCATTAAATGGAAAAAATTACAAAGTAGTGAATGAATGTTATATTTTATTGATTGCAAAATGATTCAAAATTTATAATGTACATGAATGAAAAATCTATAAAGTTCTCATCATTTTTTCCAACTCATCCATGTTAACAATAACGAGAACTTGCATAGGATAGTCAAAGTCAATGGGAGCAAAACCATGCATTGAACTTGATTGTGCTGAGTTCTCCCTTGAAGTCATAATTTCTTTAAGATTTTGTTCGTCTTTTGGCTCCACCTCCATTCCTTGATTTCTTCGTTCTTCTCTAATCCAATCTCTAAGGAAAACTAGAACATTCATAGCATTGCTTCCCAATGAGTGTCGATTGTCTACAAACTGTTGTCGTCCCTGACTAAAAGCATTCTCTGATGCAGCGGTTGGCATTGGAACATTCAATATATCTTTAGCTAATCTTGAAAGCACAGGATATTGTGTTTCATTATTCTTCCACCAATCTAATGCGTTGATCTATCGTCTACGATCCTCTATTGGCGTTCAAAGATTGTTAGGATCTGTGGTGTTTTGATGATAGACAAATGAACAAAATATGTTGAGAAAGCTGGTACATCAAAGTGAACAAAAGTTCAGTTGCATACAAGTTATGGATAAGCTAACTTTGCGTACAAGACAAGAATGGATAACTGTTGGCATATCAGAAGTAAAGTTAAACAAGAAGTCCTGCAAAGGAGTCCTAATCAAGAAGAAGAGAAACAAGAAGTCTTGCAGAATTCAAGATGATCAAGGAGTCTAGAAATAATAGAAGATAAATCAAATGAGTCCTATTAAAATTGAAAGAGTAAAGAGACGGCAACAACTAGAAGAGAAGGTACTTGATAGAGTCCTACACAAGACAGAAGAATAGAGAAAAAAGGATTGCATCAGAAGGAGTGCTTATATACACCAAGCTACATTCAATTAAGCACTCAAGAACTAAAAGGATAATCAACAATCATCATATCAGTTCACATACTTGAAGAAGAACCTAGTCTTTTACTTAGCATGTCATAGACTTTGTGTGTAGTAGATAGGTTCTTTAAATTGTAATGAGTCATTGTTCTAGTATCAGTGATCCATAAATTGAGTTAGGAGTTGTGTCTTCAAGTTAGGGAACTTAAAGACTTGGGAACACTAATCTTGGGAATATTTGTGTTTTTGTAGTGATAGGAGTTAGAAGTTTTAATTCCTAGTTTACAAGAAGTCTTGTAATTTTGTTGATTGTTGAGGCTCAAGTGTTTTAGTGAAGTTTGGATTAAATCCTGTAGAGGTACAGGTCATGGTTTTTTACACCTTTCTTGAGCCTGGTGTTTTCCACGTAAAAATACTGTGTTCAATTTTTACTTTTGTGAATCACGTTTACTTACCTGTTCCACAGATAGGCAATTAGTAGGGCTTGTACTCTAACAAGTGGTATCAGATCCAGGTTGTCTTAAATAAGGATAGAACCTAAGAAAAGGATCAACATGATGAATTTCTCACCTCCTACTGGTCACAGTGAAGGTCAGTCAACTACTAGACCTCCACTTTTTGATGGTTCTCACTTTATCTGGTGGAAATCAAGAATGGAGATGTTCATCCAAGGTGAAGACTATGAATTATGGGATAGGATTACTGATGGTCATACTATTTAAATGAAGTTGGTTAATGGTGAGCAAGTCAAGAAAATAAGGAGTGAATTTACTCCTGATGACTTATTGACTTTGAAGAAAAATGCAAAGGCCAAGAACATCTTAGTTTATGGACTAGGACCTACTGAATACAACAGGGTATCCACCTGCACTACTGCTAAGTAAATTTGGGATGCACTGGTGAATGCCCATGAAGTTACTTCTCAAGTAAGAAAGTTCAGAATTTCTCTTTTTTCACTGAGTATGAGACATTCAAAATGAAGGAAAACAAAACCCTGCATGAGATGATGACAAGGCTTACCACCTTAACAAATGAACTGACTTCCTTGGGAAAGTTCATCTCTGAGGAAAAACAAGTTGAAAAAGTACTAAGGGTATTACCTAAATCAAAATAAAATGTTAAGGTGACTGCAATCAGGGACGCAAATAAGGATCTTGAAGGCACGACACTGGATGAAGTAGTAGGGAACTTAAGGACTTATGAAATGGAAATTGATGGAACCAAAGAACAAGCTGCTCCTGAGAAAATCCTAGCATTGAAAGCTTCTGATAGTGATGAGGAATTTGAACTTGATAAGGAGCAAGTTTCCTTCATAACTAAAAATTTTAGCAAATTCTTTAAGAAGAAGAAGGGAACAGGTACTAAGAAACGTTCCACTGACAATCCAAATGGTTGCTACGAATGTGGAAAAACTGATCATTAGATCAGAGATTGTCCAGTCTGGGAAATAGAATGGAAGAAGGAAAGGGCTGAAAAAAACTGAAGGCTAAAAGGAAGGAGGAGCATGCAATGATAGCTGCTTGGGGATCTGATTCAGATAAAGATGAAGTAGATGAAACTGTATTCATGGTTTAGGAGATTCAGAATTAGATGAAGAAGATAGAGGCTCTGAGGTAAGTATACTTGAACTCAAAGAAAAATTGCAATTGTTTTCAAAACAAAAACTTGTTTCCTTGATGAGTGCATTTATTGATGATTTTCACGAGTTATCCTCTGATAGGGATGAATTGTTCAACAGTATTGCAAGTCTCAAATTTGATCTCATTGATCTAAAGGCTTGTTCAGATACAGTTGACAAGAAAAATAACATTCTCAAGAAATAGGTCACAGAACTTAAGATTTCAAACAATAATCTTAAGTCTGAAGTTCTCAAACTAACTCTCACTGGAACTGGGAAAAAGTCCATGAGTAAAGAACAAGAAAATACTGAGCTTGAGTTAGTTAAATATAAGCAAGAATGTCAAGATTTAACTGAAAAAATAAATAAGATGAATCATGAGTTTATAAATTAAAACTTGATCTTGAAAGGGAAAATAGGTGGACAAACTTCTCAAGAATTATTCACAAATTGAGTGAGAGAAATATCAACGAAAAGGCAGGTTTGGGATTTCACAAAAGTTTTGATAATCCTAAAGATTTATGTTATATCTATGGAAATCTTGGTCATTCGACCACTGAATGTCTAGTACCTGTAAAAAGCAGTTCAAACAGTCAAAACCTGGCCAATAGATCTTCTCAGATCAAAAAGAACAAAACCAGTTCTAGTTAGAGAAACAGGTTGAACTATATGTTGCCTGCATGGACTAGAAGAAACTTAATTCATTCTTTCACTCATAAAATAGGACCCAGCTTGTCTGGGTTCCTAAATATAATCATTGATTTCTTTTGCAGGAGAAAGTGAAAGGAAGAAAAAGGCACTGGTACTTGGACAGTGCTTGCTCAAGACACATGACTGGTGATAAGAAAAAGTTTCTTTCACTCTCCAAAATAGATGGAGGAGGAGTGTATTTTGGTGATGGAAAAAAGAGAATTATTATTGGAGTTGGAAAAATTGGCTCATCTGAGTCAAAAGCATTGGAAGATATCTATCTTGTAGAAGGACTGAAACATAACCTACTGAGGATCTTACAACTAAGTGACAAAGGTAGTAAAGTTATTTTTATTGCTGTAGGAGTCAACGTTAAAAGGATGAACACCAAAGAAATTATGCTCACAGCAAGGAGGTACAGAAATATATACAAAGCAGGCATCTTGGCACTACCTAGACCTGAGTTAACTTATCTGAGTGCAATTGAAAATGATCCCCTCCTTTGGCACAAAAGACTTGGTCATGCAGGTCTGAAACAACTAAACATGCTTTCCTCCAAAGACATGGTATTGGGATTACCCAATACCAAGTTTAAGGAAGAAAAGTTATGTAGTACTTGTGTAAGGGGGAAGCAGGTAAGGTCTTCCTTCAAGTCAAAGAACCATGTTAGCACATCTAAGTGCCTTGAACTGGTTCATATGGACTTGTGTGGACCCATGAGACTTCAAAGCAGAGGTGGAAAGAGGTATGTTTTTGTAATTGATGATGATTATTCCAGGTTCACCTATACACTGTTTCTAGCCTTTAAAGAAGATGCCTTTGATGTCTTTAAAATTTTCATTAAGAAAATTGGAAAAAAGAAAACTAGGCACTTCCTTAGTCTCCATGAGGTCTGACCATGGTACGTAATTTGAAATGCAAAATTCTTAGAATTTTGTTAAGTAAATGGTAAAGATCATAACTTCTTAGCTCCTAGAATACCACAACAAAATGAAGTGGTAGAAAGGAAAAATAGAACTTTGGAGGATATGGCTAGAACAATAATGCTTGCAGCAAATATTGCCAAAAACCTTTGGGTTGAGGCAATATGTACTGCAACATACATCATAAA
>NW_025865599.1:0-1079 GCF_002878395.1 Capsicum annuum
TGATACAATGGCCATGATCTCTGTGTAGCCAAGGAAAGTAAGATTCTGATAGAAATGACCTTTGCCTCTATTGAAAGGGTCTTGCCATAGTCTATTCCTTTGGTTTGTGTGAATCCTCTTTCCACTAACCTTGCTTTATATCTCTCAATCTCCCCACTTGGCTGGAATTTCACTGTGTACACCCATTTACATTTAGATCCCACAGTCTTCTTTCTAGGAGGTAAATCAACAATCTCCCATGTCTCATTCATCTCAAGTGCACTCATCTCCTCCATCATCGCCCTCTTCCAGTGAGGGGCACACAAGGATTCCCTTCTAGTCTTTGGTATGGATACCGAATTAAAAGTGGATATAAAGGCCTTGTAGGAGGATGACAATTTTGGATAGGATATATAGTAGTTCAAAGGGAGTTAGGTACCGGCTCTTTTTCGCCTTTCCTGACTGTAATTGTAAGATCAAGATCAGAAATTTTAGGGTTAGTTTCACTCTCTTTATCTTGAGGCATATTAACATTTCCCAATTCAAAGGAAAGATCCTTACTGTTAACAAGAGGAACATAAGGGACAACTAGTCCTCTCTTACCTCGTTAGGTCAGTATGTCTTCCACTAATTGGTCTTGACCGCATCTTCCCCTGGAGAAGTAGTAGCATTGTTTTCTCTATGGTCAGATGACATAGGGATTATAAAAGACAGCTGATCACTTGACTCAAGTTCTTCTTGTTGATGACTCAAGGTTTTCTTGGTTGGGTCATGAAAATCGGGTTGATTTCAAAATCAAGTAACATCCATAGAGACATACTTTCTTTTTGTAATGGGATCAAAGCATTTTGTGATGTTGGATAACCAGTGAAGATACATCTCACAGCTCTAGGATCCAATTTCTCATGAAAGGTACCAGTTACATAGACATAACACACACCCAAAAATGGAAGAAATAGATCAAGAATCTATTAACATATTTACGAATCCCAATCCTGGAAATATAGCATCCCACTTTTCTTTACTACCCCGGACTTCGATATATTTAGAAATTAGGTAGAAGAATAAAGTTTTTAGCATTAGGATTTCACACTTGTACA
>NW_025865600.1:0-1607 GCF_002878395.1 Capsicum annuum
TGCAGCCAGAATTTGAGATTTCACGAGGATGAATCCACCAGAGTTCTATGGGTTGAAGGCAGGTGAGGACCCATAGCCGTATCTTGAGGAGGTGAAGAAGATCACCCAGGTCATGCATATTTCTAAAGAAGAGAGTGTACAGCTAGCCTCTTATAGGCTAAAAAATATTGTTTATGACTAGCTTGTGGCATGGAGGAAGAGTAGAGTGGAGAATGCATCTCCTATGACTTGGCAGGTGTTCCAGAATATATTCTTGGACAAGCTCTTCAAGCTTGAGATGAGGGAAGCAAAGATAAAGGAGTTCATGAACCTAAAGCAAGGCTCTATGACTATTAAGGAGTATTGCCTCAAGTTCAACCAGTTAGCTAAGTATGCTCCTGACTTGGCAGCTGACACCCGATCTAGTATGAGTAAGTTCATGATCGGTGTGTCCAGTTTGGTGTTGAAAGAGTATAGGAATACTATGCTCAATAGGGATATGGATCTATCCATACTGATGATGAATGCTCAACATATTGAGGCAGATAAGATAAGGGAAAAAGATAGAGTAAGGGGAAATAAGAGAGATAGATTCAAGCATGATGAGTATGGTCAGGCTAGATCGCATGGGGGGAATGATTCATATTTTTAGGGTCGTTTGTCTATGCCAGCACCTTCGTCAGCTAATGCTCCCATACTTAGGAACAGTAAGGAGTAAGGGAATAAGTCTGCTATGTCCAAGTCCCAAAATAGTGTGAATAATAGGCCCAATTATCCTCATTGCGCTAAGTGTAGTAGGACCCAGCCCGATGAGTGTTTGGCTAAACAGAGGGGTTGTTTTGGTTGTAGAAAGTTAGGTTACATACTTAGAGATTGCCCGCATGCTAGGAAAAGTAACAGAGATATGCGACCTCAGACTCAGGCTACCAGTGCACGAGCTTCTTTAGCCCGTCCATCCCCTCCTTAGGGTGCTTCATCCAGTATCGATGGCAGGAAGCACCAAAATTAATTATATGCTTTGACATCCCTCTAGATACGTTGTTACTGATATTCTCTGTGTCTTTCACTTCAATTTTTATGTGTCATTGGACCCTGGGTCAAGTTTCTCCTATGTGGCCTCATTAGTTGCTGTAAATTTTGAAATGAGTCCTAAAAAGATTCCTGAGCCTTTCCTGGTTTCTACACTAGTAGGTGCGGTAGTTGTTGCTAAGCAAGTGTATTAAAAGTGTCCTATCACTATCATTCATAGAGTCATATTTGCTGATTTGATAGATTTAGATATGGTGGATTTTGATATTATTCTGGGTATGGATTGGCTTCACTTTTGTTATGCATCTATAGACCGTCGTACCCATTTGGTTAAGTTTTAGTTTCCTGATGAGCCAGTTTTTTAGTGGTCCGAAAGTTCAGTATCTCCCAAGAGTCACTTTATATCCTATCTTAAATCCAGAAAGCTAATACCCAAAGGTTGCATCTATCATTTAGTTTGAATTAAAGACACTAAGTCTGAGACCCCAACTATTCAGTTGGTTAGTATAGTTAATAAGTTTCCTGATGTCTTTCCAGAAGATCTCCCAGGGGTACCTCCCGATAGAGAGATAGGGTTTGGGATTGACCTTCTTTCCGAC
>NW_025865601.1:0-2822 GCF_002878395.1 Capsicum annuum
GCATTCATATATGTGTACTCGTTCGTTATTCTCATGATTATTCTGTTTATTAAATATTCATGCATAAGCCCTTGCATTTAGCCTTCCCTGCTTGCATACTCAGTACATCTTAGTACTGACGCATTCGCGCTATGGTGTTCTTTTATTTTGGGGCACCATACGTTCAGAGGAGTGAAACTTGGAGCATCTTAGAAGTCACTTGTATAGAAGCAGTGGGTGCAGCAGTGAGTCCTCATTATCCGAGGATGTTGTTATTACAATATTTGATTTTAGTAGACGGAGATAGTTGGGGAAATTGTCCCTTCAACTCCACAGTTCTGGCAGTGTAGAGGCTTTCCAGACAGATGTATTAGTGTGTGGTTTAAGGTATTGTATATTTCTAAATGTTTGAACCTTATGGCAAGTGTTAGCCAGTTTTCGCATGTATTTTATTATATTATGCAGTGAACATGTACAGATATCAGAAAAAGGGTTAGCTTGTGGTCCTTCGGGATCATACGTACGTGTGGCATTCCAGTTCTCGGGAATTAGGGCGTTGCAATATATATAATGTTTATTGATATAATGTATGCTATATTATAAACATTTGATTATAAGTTAGCATAAAACAGATGAACTTATATTAACTATAAAGAGGCAATTAATAAGCAAAATAAAATGCAAACATGTTTATGTATGAGAGGATCAAGTTTCTTGCTTGGTTTCCCAAGAAGGTTGATAATAATATCAACATATTAGATAGAGAGTGCCCTAATAACTCAAGTGGTGAAGGACTCAGAAGGAGGGATTAAGGAGCAAGATAGGCTGTTACAACTAAAAGAACATGATTTAGCGATGGATACAGTCTGTAGGCCTAGTGGTAGAGCCAAGATATTCACTATGGTAGAGCCAAGATATTCACTAAGGAGGTTCATAGGCTAAATACATATACAGGCCCCTCAATTATTTGACTTTTTCCGTATATGCACCTCAATTAGATTATGTACCTATTGAACCCTTTACTCCTTCACAAATATTTTCAATTAATCACATTTGTTGACATGACGCTGATGTGGCATAGTGCGTGCACTGCACTCAATTTAGGAGCGTGAGATATAAAATTTTAGCTTTATTTTTTTAATTTAAATCCCGTTATCTTTTTTATTTTCCTTAATTCTCTCCTTTCTCATAATTTTTTATTGTAAGAATATAATTTATCCTTTTCTTCTTTATAAACTCATTGTTCTTCTTCTTCATTTTCCTTTTTCATCTTTCTCTCCATTTTTCTTCTTGCCACCACTTACCTTCTCTTCACCACTTATCATCTTCTTCCTTCACAAACGAAAATGTGCCCGGAGGATAAAGCAATGGAAGATATTAGTTGCCTTTTCATTTTTTTTTTAATTTGATTAATGTTTTTTTTATGCCTTAAGTAGCATCCCCAATCAAAGAAATAATTTTGCAGTAATGTACAGATGATGAGAGTAAGAGACAAGAAAAATGACATTGAAAAAGAAAAACGTATCTAAAGTTCAGAGAAAAATGCATGGAAAGATCCATTCTACCATCCAAGATAAACAAATTGAGAATCTTAATTCTCTTTTCTAATGTCTAATGCTGAACACTGAACTGCTGGTCTAACTTGGTTAGTGTTTGAGAATAATAAATTAATTTTCGAATTAGGTGTATATATATGTGTGTATGTGTATATATGGCAGCTGCAGGGGGTGCTGCAATGGTGGAAAAAAAGAAAATTTTTTAGGAGATAAGTGATGAAGAAGAAGATTCATTTTTTTTTTTTAATTTTTATGTGCTCAACAATGGAGAAAGAGGTGTTTAGAAAGGAAGAGGAGGGGGGAGGGGAGGGGGAAGATTGAGTAGGCAGCTTTAGGTAGGTGCTTCAATGGTGGAAGAATTTTTTTTTTCTTTAGTAGATAAGTGAAGAAGAAGATTTTTTTTTTTTTTTTGCTTTTGTGTGTTCAACAATGGAGAAAACATTGTTTGGAAGGAAAGAGAGGTGGGTGGGGGGGAGTGGGAGGACGATTAGGTAGGCAGCTGGGGGGGGGGGTTATATTTCTTTTTTTTTTTTAAATAATATTTAATTATATTAGAAAATTATTTTTATAATTATTTTAAGTTAAAATGCCACATGTCGTTATTTAATTCGTCACTTTGCCACATCATCAGCGTGTGTATTACACGTATTTTACATTTTTTGCCATGTCAGTAAATTGGGCTCAATTGAAATCATTTGTGAAGGAGTAAAGGGTTCAATAGGTACCTGACTTAATTAAGGTGCCTATACGGGAAAAGTGAAATCTTTCAGGGGCCTGTATATGTATTCCGTCGGGTTCATAAGTGAACATACGAACTAACCAAAGGGGGTTCAACATCTAATATATACATAAAAATAATTTTAACCATGCATATATAACATAATTTTTCGCCGAAGGAGGTTCGGATGAACCTTCTCGGCAAAGGGTAGCTCCGCCTAGCTAAACAATATAAGTACATCATTAATCCCATTTAGCATGGATTTTGGTTAGCTACGGCCTACGAGTGAAGTAATGGAGTTCGTACTCCCTCCATCCCAAATTATCCGTCCCAAATTGATATGACACATTAATTAAGAAAAATAATTAATAACATAGCTAGTTTATCATAGTGCCCCTATTAAATGATGTTTATATTTTAATGGAAAAAGGCTCAAATATGCCATTGAACTATCAGAAATGACTCATTTATGCCATCAGTTAAAAGTTTGGCTAATTCATGCCATCGCCGTTATTCATACCACGCTGTTACAAAATTGGCTCATCCATGCCGTTAATTTTTAACGGTGG
>NW_025865602.1:0-7169 GCF_002878395.1 Capsicum annuum
AGCTTCTTCTAACCGACATAAACCATGTGAGCCACATGGAGTCCAACATTTTATCCTCCTAAGAAAGAAACCTCACATTGGGGAAAGGCGTCATACTTTTGCCAGGGAGTATAACCTCAACTTTGTGATCACTATCTCGGCCTTGGGCCCATAAATCTCGAACCCACGGTGGCACGTAGTTCTGGGGTATGAGACCTTGAAATCATACCCAACTCGGTGCTAAATACTACTCCCATACTCAACTGAGAACTCTTAGGAAATCCACCTCAAAATAACTCAAGGGTCTATAAAGAAGACCACACCATATTTCCATTTGCTTTAAATCATACTCAATGTGGATTCCAACTCTATTATGACCAAAAGGACAAATCATTCTCAATAATATCAAAGTACTCAATTCATGGGTGCTTATAGTACAAAAGTTCATAAAATTGTAAATATCAAGTCGGGCTTAATAACCCATAATCAAATCTCAAGTTAAGACTCATCAAAATGCATATTAGATGTCATAAGGATTCTTAAATCATATAGAAATCTGGAATTTTCAGTAGTTTGCCTTAAAATCTCAACATACTCATGTATTTCAATTTCTAGAACATTGGAACTATTAAAATCTCAAGGATTAACAACATAGGTGTAACACCTTGATTTTTTGGAATCGGAATGCCACACGGTGCTCATGACCCTGAAGGACCACAAGCTAACCCATGACTAATATCTGTACCTGTACACTGCATAATAAATGAATATAAATGCAGAAAGCTTGCGAAAACTTGCCATAAGGTTCAAAACGTCTAAAAATACTCAAAACTAAAAATTGAATACTAATACATTTGTCTGAAAAATCCTCTAACTGTCTAAACTATGGAGTTGATGGGACTGTCCCCAACTTACTCCATCTACTGAAAATAATTTGAATCTAATAAGATAGTAAAAATAAGGATCATCCTCGAATGAAGAGGACTCATTGTTACGTCTATTGCTGCTGACTGGATCTGGACTACTAAGGGTGCTTTGGGGCTCGTGCTTCTGAACCTATGGCATCAAATAAAATACTATAGCGCAAATATGTCAGTACGGGAATGTAATGAGTATGCAAATGAGGTAAGGCTAAATACAAGGGCTTATGCATGAAAAATAACTAACTGAATGATATACAAGAGCTAGATTAGCATACATAGAGAATCTGTAACTACTTAACATATTGTGCATACTGTGACTAAGCATCCTGAGAATGAATCTGATAATTTATACTGAATATACCCTCAATCTGAGGTTTTTGAACATACTGAAATTATATGTACCTGAAGCTACTGAAACTGATATATGTACTTATTAATACTGATAAACTGGATGACTGAGTCTACTGATAATTGATATCGACTAGCTGAATCTGAGATCAAACTTATCTAGCGGGATGATCTCTAAATTTTCTAATAATGATTAAGATTGACTAAGCTTGAGATCAGGCCTAACTAACGAGTGATCTCTGGAACTGATATTAAGAATACTCAACTGAATCTAAGACTAAGATCAAGCCTATCTGATGGGTAACCTCTGTATGTACTGATATTGAATAAAAGTAAGACCAAGCCTAACTAGCGGGTGATCTATGAATCTATAGAACTATCTGAGTTCCTTACTGAGATTGATGACTGTATCTGACAATACTAATTTCTGAGTTCTACTCTGAAGACTGATACTGAAACTGTAACTATAATTGTAGGAGTGCTCACTTAACCGACATGCCCCGAATCTGAACTGGTGGGGTCCAACCTATAACCCCAGCTGGAAGGGTGTTAATACCATGCCACGGGTAGAGACCTCTGCTATGGTCAAGCCTCTCTGACGGGTGACCCTGAACAAGAAGTCAAGCCTAAGGCAATATAATAGTCAAGTCAAGCCTTAATCTGACGGGTGACTCCTGGTCCTGCACTGGCTACGCAGTTCTGGAGTACAGGGATTGCTGCTAACGACCCTTCCTCTCTAATGGGGAAGCCTCCATCCCCATACTCGCTCGGTGCTAGTTTCTACTCCCAACTGAAAGACTCTGAACTGATTCTTAACTGAACTAAAACTGAGTTGAATTTGTTATTATTCATATTTCCTGGCTGATCTGACTGAGTTCACTTAGTTCCGTTATCTGACAGAATACTACTGAATCTATTATCGAACTGAATGATACTAAGTTCTGAATTCTATAACTAACTGAGTTTTACTGATCATAGCACGATTGAAATTATCTTGAGACTGACTCGGCTCTAGGCACACAACTATATTTTTTGGGTACAAGTACCCCCAGGACTTGATAGAAGGAAACTGACAAAACATGACATCTTGAATTCACGACTAACATCAACATCATAGCATGTATTCAAGTATACATAATTGAGGACTTCATACTAACATATAACAATCCATTCAACAAGGGATGCACAAGGATAAGAACGCACACAACATACTATAATTCATTCACTATGGTCTGTCAACAAACACTTGACGTGCATGGCCTATACTAAATTTAGGGGTTTCTAGGCAATATGCTATAATAACCTAATTTCCTTCACACAAGCATTTTATCAAACACATGGGGAGCATGCTTTGGTCATATAACAATTTCCACACCTAATTCTCATGGATAATCAATCAACATACAACTTGAAGGGATTTATCATGAACATCACATAATTATTACAAAATAGGGTCAAAGTTTGCAACTTTATAATCATATCATGAATTAAAACTCAACAACAACGTAACCTTCAAACTCTATTCACATAGACCATGGAAAACACATAAATTTAAAATCTTGAATTTAGAAAAAGGGATTCTTGAACTTCTTGGGCAGAAGGGACCCAAGAATCAACACTTGCATACCTGGATATTAAATTCTTGAAAGATTTACGGAGGAACCTTGATGGTTGGGTCTTGAATTATGAACCCAAATAGTTGTTCTTGAAGAAAATTGAGAGAAACTAACAATATCTGGGTGAAATTATGAGGAATCTTGTGTTAAAGGGTATATATAGGGGTCGGAAGGTTATAATTTTGCCCTTGGAAACACGGAGCTAAATACAGGATTTTGGCCCAAGGCTATAGGCAGGGCGACGCCTTGGCTAGAGCACTGCGATAACCAGGGAGGCACCTTGCTATAGCGGTGCTATGACCAGGGCGACGCCTTGGTATTTGCAGTGCTGAAAGCTGGGCGACGCCTTGAGATTACCCTGAGCTACTATTTTTGAAATCCAAACGTGCCCTTATGCTATTCAAAAAATTCCAAAACTTATTCGAGATGTACTACGACCTTGCGCCATCACAACGCAACCTGAAAATCTAAAAACGGAGGTCAGGAAGGTTATGAAATAATTCATCGAAGTTAGCAAGCTTATGGAATGAAGAAAGTTTCAACACTTAGCCAAATTTTTAAGTGCTAAGTTTCTCTTGAAAAGCTTAAAGGGGCCTTAACGACTCAAAAAATTTATGGGGTATTACAATAGGGTATAAACCCATACTTCAATTTCATAAGAAAACATAGAAAATCATATGTTCTCGTAATTAAAACAACTTTTGGGCACAAGGAAGAAAGAAGTGTCCTTATTCAAACCCCGCATACCTTAGATTATGACTTGGATGAACAAATTTATTTGAGACTTTTCTTATTACTCTTGAGAGAGGGTTCTTAAAGCCTTTGACTTGGGAACCTTGAATCTTAACTCAATTTGTAAAATCTATGGAGGATTCTTGAGTTTCTTGGAAGAAGATTTAGATTTGTTCTTAAGGGAGAAACCCTAGCTTTGGAGATGTTTTGGGTGAATAATGAAGTTAGATGATTCGATCTGGGTATATCAAGGTATAGAAAGGGTGGAAAAAGACCAAAACGTCCTTTTTAAAATGACTTAAAATTATTGATCGGGATATGCGACGGTGGGGTGAGACGGTCCGTCGGTCCTGACCGTCGCACCTGGGCCAGAACTTGGTTCACTACCTCGCCTGCGACGATGGGTGCAACGGTCCATCGAGGACCCGACAGTCCATCGGCCCTTATCGTCGCACTAAACCAGAATGGGGCCTCGCAAGCTTGACGGTCCGTCGGCCCTCTCCGTCGCACCTGGCGATTTCACTGCTTTCTCTTTCGATGTCGGATTTTGACGAAATAGATATCGTTGGAAAGATAATTCAATTTTCCACACTATAGAAAGCCATTTTTAGAAAAATTCAACAAGGTTTAAACACCAATTACTTTGGAAGTCACTCTGTAATCTTTTAAGACCGAAATTACGCTTCACTTGATATGCTCTAAAGGCTCAGACTACGAGGGAACTTTGTGGGGTCTTACATGCTGCTTCTAGCTATGGAGTTCAGCCTCATATGCAATACCAAAATCCACAAATGCAGGGTGGGGCAAGACCACAAGGTGATGGTGCACCATACATAGGTATGGAGGTCACTAGAAAGACTTAAGTTGTGATTTTGTTTTCATTCCCCTCATGTTGGTTTCTATTGCTTATATAGTTCATATGGAATTTCTTACTATGATCTAGATTGGTTCATGGGATTAATAATTGATTAGTTTGTATTCATTGCATGCATCTACATTAAGGGATTATCATAATCCAACTTAAGGTGCTTGCTTGACTTACATAAGCTAGTAGGTGGATCACTTACTTGAGCTATTTGGACCAAGTTAATGGACCCAAGGTTATGGACCGGATTTGATCCTATGTTAAGGTACTCATTTAGGCCTAACTTAAGTAAAAGAAAAGGAAATGAAAAAAGACCCAACACTCAAATCTACAAAGGCTCATTTTAGTTTAGCCCAACTATGAATTAAATAAGTATGTACATAACCTACTAAGACTTCCTTTTACCAACTTATTGGGCCAAATACACTACCACATACTTGAATTAACTTTGACCCAAGTTAAAGGAAAGAAAAGAAGGAGAATGGGCAACAAAGGCCCAATAGTTTTGGATCCACAAAAGCCCAATATATTGGGCAAGTATATATATCATTTACTTGAAAAAATATAGACCAAAAATAGTCAATAAGTCGTCCAAGAGCAGCTTCTATATATGGATTGAAAATCAGCAATTTTTTTGTCATTTCAACTTAGACAAAAATTTCAGCTTTCTAGGTTTTTCTCTCTTGTTCTCTCTTGGCTATGAAGTAACCCTATCGTTCCACAAGGGTTCTTGGGATTGACTTTCCTTCCAAGCTAAAGGTAAGTGAATAATTCATGAGCTTGTACTAAGCAAACTATGTGTTCTTCAAGATTAATTTCCGGATAGCCCTCTCTTTAAGTTTTGATAGTTAATTGTTCTTAGTTATTAAGGGATTTCTCTTTTCTCTTTTGGTGTATGTGTGAAGCAATTAAGCTATTGAAGAAATACACATTAAGGACTAAACTACCAAGAAAATCAAGGTATGGTTGCTGTCCACTTTTGTCCCTTTTCCATATACATGTGTTGATGGAGGATTACACATATTTTGTTGCTATTAAAGGATGATTGGAGTGTTGTTGTGGACTGTTTTGTGTGTTTGGGTTGGGGGCTGACCGATTGCTATTGGGAAAAGGTGTGATTAGTTTGTATTGAACTATAGAAGATGGATGTGCTGATACACCACTGAATTAATGATTGTGTACGCCTATTGCTCATTTCGCTTTGTGTCTTGGTTGGGAGGTGTAATGAAGCCAAAGTTGTGTCGGGGGATATTATATGAATATGTATGGTATGTGGATGTAATTGGAGTATAGGAGGGTTAAATTGACACCCTTTATTGATAAATTAAGGGCTTACTTCCCGGCCACTAGTTTGGTGAAGTTAAATAGCCAAAATGTGACGTTTGGTTGCTAATATTAGTTTGCCATATATTTCACTGTAGATAAGTAATCTAAAAGGGCGGAGAGTCGAGTTGGTATGGTATTGGAGTTTTACAACCAGGTATGTAAGGCATACTCTATTTTGCACTCTTGGCATGAAAACGGACACTTGTTCCTACGAGCAAGCTCCCAAGATTATCTTATAACACGTGATACATAATAGCACTGTATGATAGTCCATGTTACTAATGAACTTTTTCCCACTCTCTAATGAGTTAAAACACCCCAATACACACTTGCTACCAATCCTACATGTCTATTTTCACTAGTAAATTTTAGAATTTCTCCAGTTACTCAAATAAGACCCATGTGTTATTTTTAGCTCCTAAACACTTCATTAGCGTGCAAACAACTCCTTACTTCATTGTTACTGCATTGATTGCCTATTTAAATGTCTCTTATTGATAGATCATTGTTTCAAGGTACCATAATGTTATGACCACTGAAGTAACAATCTCAAAGGCTAATTAAACTAAGTAACGAAAATTTGTAAAACGGGTGGCAGCTCAGGGGCATAAGCCTAGCATGGGCTGATCCTGATACTTTATATGTGGGTGGCAGCTCAGGGGCGTAAGCCTAGCATGGACCGATCCCAATGTTTATTTATAGGTGGCAGCTCAGGGGCATAAGCCTAGCATAGACCGATCCTGATTTGTTATTTACCACTGATCAACTGGTCATTTGTATCATATGGATTACAAAGATAATGAAGTAAAAAGGTAAAAGAAGGAAAGAAATGTAATGTACCCAGTTCCACAAGTAAATGTAAAGGTGGTCTCTAGCACTATTTTTACACTTGCTCCAGATTTTTATTGAACCTTTGTATCTTGTATTGTTACTTTTTTGCCTTGCATACTCAGTACATATTTTCGTACTGACTCCCCTTATGGGGGACCTCTATTTCATGCTACAAGCACAGGTGCTTTGGCAAACACGTCTCCTCAGTAGGAGCTCAGGATATCCAGCTGCTATTGGTGAGCTCCAATTTGATTCGGGGCTTTCCAAGTTGGTTCCATATATTTTTGGTATTGTATAAAAGTTAATAGTATGACGGGGTTTGTCCCGACCTTAGCTAAGTTCTATGTATCATCTTCAAGTTTCCCATGGTTGAAATTGACAAGAAATGATTGTCCACCTCCGTTTGGAGACCTTGAGCTAAAAGGTCCAGCCGTGGACTTTATGAAAGAGCAAGGTATGTTTGCTCATCATGGTAATTAGTGTCTCAAAGTTAGTTTATGTTTATTTATTTATCAATACGCTCCAATCTTTCACATTTTCTTTTAATCA
>NW_025865603.1:0-1374 GCF_002878395.1 Capsicum annuum
GCTTGAGACGTTGGTGTTTAGAGGAGGTAAAGTTTCTCTTGTGTCAACGTAGGAGTTAGGTTAAACATTGTGTGTAGTGTTAAGGGTCCAAGATTACCATATTCTTGGATTCTTAAGATTATACCAACCAAGGTTTAACTATCTATCCATTTTATTTATGTTGTAATCGTTTGTTTGTGTTCTTGTAATTCAAATCCGTGACTTGTTGTTCCTGTTCCATTGTTGTTGTTAACATAGTTTGTTGTTAGCTATTTTTAGGTGATAAACACATCAATACATTATGTTCTTATTGTTGTTAGTTGAATTCGAGTGTGGTCTTCAAAAGGATCCTCGGATCTTTGATCCTGTGGACTGATTTTGAAGTATGTTTCGTGTTATCCTTGTAATTTCTTGTATCATTTAAGGTTGAAAACAAACTTGAAAACATATTAGCTTCGTGACGGCCTATCACAAAATATCGTCAAAGCTCTGTTTCAGTTCTCTTGTGCTGCCTCAGGCTGACGACATTCTTGACAGCTTATCAGACCCTTGACGACTTATCACAAAATGTCGTCACATCTTTCAACTTAGGCCAATTCTCTGTTTATCGCTGACAGCGAACTTGATAACTTATCACAGGGCTGACGATTTATCACAAATGTCATCAGCCACACTTGTCTTCAGATTTCAACTTCTTTGCTTCCATTCCTGTTAGTTCTCTATCATATCAGGTTAAACTGCAAAATCAAACATAAACCAATCAAAAATGACAAAATTTGCTTAAGACTTCGCAATTATTTTTAGCTAAAAGCCTCAAATGTGTTTGCATTAACTCACACATCAACACCCTCAACTTAAAACAATTGCTTGTCCTCAAGCAACTCAACACAACTAAGAGATTACAAAGTACATTTGACAGTCAATCATCCATATCATCTCAAAAAACTTTTACCAAGGTTACTCAATTCAAGAACAATGAAGAACATCAATGCAACACACATGACTTAAGATACAACATCAATTCAGTTATAACAACCATGCATAGACCAGTATTACACTACCCGAACAATTCAGTAACTAGCAATGTAACCAGTGTGTCCTCACAACAAAGAAATCCCCCTCCTCTCATATCAAGAATTATATATGTAACCATGGGGACAATCAAAACACTCACTCTCATATGATAAATCTGTTGCATCATATGATAAATCTGTTTCTCCAGATGGATAATCTGTTGGATAAAACAAAAAATACTAGCACGATTTTATTCAACAAAAAACAGTAGTTTCACCATTTTTACCAAGAACAAGAACAAAAAAAATCAACCCAAATTGTTGTTTTGTTTTTATAAACACAAACAATAAAAATCAAACTTTAAAAAAATGCAACAAACAA
>NW_025865604.1:0-3131 GCF_002878395.1 Capsicum annuum
AAGATATTAAATTTAATTATTATATTCATCTTTATTATTTAAACAAATATCTTATTTAATGTAATATTTAAACTCATTAAAATGAGTTACACACAAAATGCGTGCTTCTAAACTAGTTTACAGAAATTCAAACCTCTAGATTCACCTAGATATGGTTAAATCAAACAAAAGATTCCTAAATATTAGGAGTTTAGTAATAATAAGTTTCCTACTAATTTTATACGTTTTCTTCTATTTTCATCCTTTTTTTCGTATTGTCTTAAACTTTAACCTTAATTGTATTTAGTAATTCTTAATCTTCAACCTAAAAAGAAACGTGTTCCTTTTTTCCCCTATTTTATCTTATCACATTTTTCAATTGTACTAACTATTAACTTCAACGTGTCCTTTTGTCCTATCAAATCTCCCAATTGTACTAACTATTAACTTCAACTAAAAAAATAAATAAATGTGTTTCCTGTTTTTCCTTTTTTGTCATACCAAATTATTTTAACAAAAACTAATCAAATACTAACAGTTTTAAAAATAGTAAGTAATAATTGAGAAAAAAAGTGAAAAAATAATTTTATCTATTGGTGAAATTTTTAATGAAGAATAAAAAGTTTAAATAATATTTTTAAGGACCTTCACACTTTTAATATATTAGATATATAATCTATAATCTATCGCACAGTTAGTTAAAGCTCAACAATGGCGGCAACTGTGAAGTTCGATCACAATCATGCTCTGTTTCTCCACCCTTCTGACACTAGTGGAGCTCCAATAATTTCGATACAACTAATATGATCTGATACTTACTCCATCTGGAGCGGGGCCATGCGCATTCAATTGCTTGGGAAGAACAAGCTTGGAATGGTTGATGGCACATTGAAGAAGGAGGATCTCGGAGCTGAATTAGGGCATCAATGGGATCGGTGCAATGCAATTGTTCTAGGATGGATAATGAGCTCAGTTACACAGGATTTACATGCAGGTATTGTCTATGCAACGAGTGCAAAAGCAGTTTGGGAGGATCTCCGTGAATGATTTGACAAGGTAAATGCATCTCCAATTTACCAATTACATAAAGCTATAGCTACTACAGTATAGGGAAATGATAGTATTCCTAGCTATTTCTCGAAGCTACGCAATTTATGGGATGAATTTACCAGTATAGTCCCACCACCATGTGATTGCCCTAGATCTAGGGAATTTACTGCACATATGGAGAGACAAAAACTGATGTAATTTTTAATGGGGCTGAATGAAACTTATGAGCAATCGAGGAGTCAAATTTTAATGATTGAACCAACGCCAAACATCAACAAGGCTTATGTAATGCTAGTTGAAAAGGAAAGTCATAGATCAATAACTAGTTCCTCAATAAGTGGGGAAGGTGCAGAATTAACAGCTCTGATGGCAGGGAAAAGCATGCAGTATCAATTTTTACAAGGAGAAAATATAGAATTATCTGCTCACATGGCGAGTAAAGGAGTGAATTATAGACCGAATAGAAATACAAATTACCAACATTATAAAAAGGGGAAGAAGAATTGGGA
Source organism: Capsicum annuum (assembly GCF_002878395.1). Lineage (NCBI taxonomy): Eukaryota > Viridiplantae > Streptophyta > Magnoliopsida > Solanales > Solanaceae > Capsicum > Capsicum annuum. Next base: position 1,539 of record NW_025865604.1, read on the forward strand.
TCAGAAATGTGATTACTATAAGTTGCAAGGTCATGTTATAGACGATTGCTATAAATTACATGGTTATCCACCTGATTGGAAATCAAAGAAGAAGGGAAATGGTAGCAGTGCTTATAATGTGCAAGCTGAGAATTCTTCTACATAACCTTATTTAAGGACAGGAGATAAAGGGAAAATGCCATCTACCATGCTCACACCTGAACTACCAAGGGCACCTTTGATGACAGAAGATCAACGTGACCAGATTATACACATGCTTGAGAGAGATTCATCATCGTTAACCTTGATGGATAATATGGCAGGTATTGCTAAAACTCCTGCAACTAGATTAGATGACTTAAAATAGATAATTGATAGTGGTGCTACTAATCACATGGCATCAAATTGAGATATAATGTATGATGTGCAGACTGTTAAATCAGATCCTAACAGAAAAGTACACTTGCCTAATGGAGGTGTGACATTTGTAACCCACACTGGTTATTGCAAATTCACCAATGCAAAAGACTTACATGATGTCTTATTTGTACCTGAGTTTTAATATAACCTTTTGTCCGTGTCAAAGGTTACAAGAGAACTCAATTATTTTGCATTATTTTATCTTGGATTTTGCTTATTCCAGGACCTTTCCAGTGGGAAACTGTAGGGGATTGGTAAAGAGAATAAAGGCTTGTATGTTCTAGTTTCACAAGGATCTGCTGGATATAGTTATACTGAAGATGATCAGATGAAGGTGTTCAGTGCTAATAGTAACAGAGATGATATCATGTTGTGGCATAGAAGGTTGGATCATGCATCTGTTGGGACAATCAAGGATATGCTTGTTTATGCTGATGATGACTGCAAATTAGTACTAAGTAATTGTGACATTTGTCCACTAGCTAGATATACCAGGATTCCATTTCCTAGTAGTAATAATAGATCCAACAGTGTATTTAAACTATTACATTTGGAAGTATGGAGGCCCTACAATACACAAATATTTGATGAAAATGGATTTTTCCTTACTATTATTGATGATTCTTCAAGGATTACTTGGATTTTTCTGCTCAAATTTAAAAGTGAAGTGCTGCAGATTCTTAAACAGTTCTTTAAAATGATTAATACACAATTTAATGCTACAGTTAAAGGTATTAGGGCTGACAATGGAGGGGAGTTTATCAGTGGTCAAATGCAGGATCTGGTCAAGGAAATGGGGCTCATTCACTATAGAACCTGTGCTCATACCCCTCAGCAAAATGGTGTGGCTGAGAGGAAGCAAATACATTTGTTTGAAGTAACTAGAGATCTCAGATTTCAAGGTAACATACACTCAAGTTCTGGGGGCATTGTATACTCACAGCAGCGTACAGGTAAGTCACCAGATAAAGTATTTTTTGGAAAAAACCAAGCCTTACTCACTTTAAGACACTTGGTTGTTTGTTGTCACGCCTCAAATCCTATTGGGGCGGACTGGCACCCGTAACCGAGGAGGCCCGGGAGAAACAGGTCATAACCTTATACTTCCCATGCATACCTCTATGACAACCCAAAATTCGAACAGCATCATGTCGCATATAAAAGGAAATAATCACTTGTATAAGCTCGAGCACA
>NW_025865605.1:0-51363 GCF_002878395.1 Capsicum annuum
TTTTGATTGGAATCCTCTCATAAGAGAGGCTGTTCTGAATGTCTATAGCCCCTACAGGGACTAAAAATGTTGGGTCACCTATGCATTTCTTCAGAAAGGAGACATGGAACACTGGATGGACTAAAGCTAAATCTGAAGAAAACTGAAGCTCTTAAGATACCTTTCCAAAATAGCTAAGAAGTCAGTAAGGATCGATATATCACGGACTAAGCTTCCCTTTCTTTCCAAACCTATCCACTCCTTTTATCGGAGAGATCTTCAAATATAAATAATCACTAATCTCGAACTCGAGAACCTTTCTCCATACATCTGTGTATGATTTCTATTGGCTCTGAGATATCTTAAACCTTTCTCTTATCAACTAAACCTTCTTTAAGGTGTCAAACACAAAGTCAATCCCTACCACTTTGGCCTTTCCCACTTCAAACCAACCATTGAGAGACTTACATCTCGTCCAATAGAGTGCCTCGAATGGAGCCATATGAATGTTAGAATGATATCTATTATCATATCCGAACTCAATCAAAGGGAAGTGGTCATCCCAACTACCTTTAAAGTCTATCGCACACGCTCGTAACATATCCTCAAAAGTCTAAATGGTCCTTTCTGCTTGACCATCTGTCTGAGGGTGAAAGGTTGTATAGAGGTAAACTTGGTTAACAAGACCCTTCTGAAACACCTTCAAGAAATAAGAGGTTAACTATGTAGCTCTTTATGAGATAATAGATAACAGAACTACATACAATCTGGCCAACTCATTGACATCGACGTTGGCATAGTCCTCGACTGAAAAAAGATATAGACTGGTAGGAAATAAGCTGATTTGTTCATCCTATCTACAATGACTCATGCTGAATTGAGCTAACGATGAATACGAGTCAAACCCATCACAAAATCTATGTTCACCGTCTGCCACTTCCAAGTGGGGATACTGAACTCCTACATAGCCCTACTAGGCCTCTAATGCTTGATATTAACCTGCTTTCATGTTTAGAACTTGGCTACAAACTCTGCAATGTCTCTCTTCATCCTACTCCACGAATAAATCTCCCATAAATAATGGTACATCTTAGTGGCCTTGAATGAATAGAGTAATGTGCACTATTTGCTTCTATAAGAATCCACTATCTTAGGTCATCTATCCCTAGCACACATAGGTGACCCTAATGAAGCAGACCACTATCTCCCCCTTGGGATAAAACCTCTAGCTTTTAATATGTGACTGATTCGTTAAACTTAGAAAGAGTGGGATCCCTATCCTGCTTTTCCTTCACTTTGAGAACCAGGGATGATTTTGAACTATTCTTCACCTATACACTACCTTCTTCTGAATCAACTAAGCGAATACCTAGTCGGGCAAGATGATCAAATTACTGAGCTAACTTCTTCTTAGCATCATCCATATGAGAAATACTACCCATAGGCATCCTACTAAGAGCATCAGCCACTACATTAGCCTTGCCTGGATGATACAGAACACTCATGTTATAGTCTTTAAACAACTCCAACCACCTTCTTTGATGAAGGTTTAGGTCTTTTTGATAGAATACATACTGTAAGCTCTTATGGTCAGTGAACACATCAACGTGAACTCCATACAAATAGTGTCTCCAAATCTTTAAGGCAAATACTACTTCTGCTAATTCAAGATCATGAGTTTGATAGTTCTTTTTATAGAGCTTAAGCTATCTAGAGGTATAGGCTATGACCTTACCTCATAGTATCAAAACACACCACTAACTAACTCTGGAAGCATCAAATACACGACAAAGTCATCTGAACCATTAGGTAGAGTCAAAACTAGGGTTGTAGTGAGTCGTGTCTTCAACTCCTATAAAATCTTCTCACAAGAATCTAACCACTTAAATTTGACCTTCATCTGAGTCAATCTAGACATAGGGTATGAAATACAAGAAAATCCCTCAACAAACCATTAGTAATAGCTAGCCAAACCTTAGAAACTCTTAATATCCAATGAAAATATAGGTTTGGGCCAGTCTATCACAACTTTGGTCTTTTGGGGATCAACTCTAATGTCATCACTGAAAATGATATGTCCGAGAAAGGCTACTGACCTTAGCCAAAATTATCACTTAATAAATTTTGCAAATAACTGATGGTTTCTAAGGGTTTATAATGCTATTCTGAGATGGTCTACGTGATCATTTTCACTACGGTAGTAAACAAGAATGTCATCTATGAAAACTATGATGAACATGTTCAAGTGCTGCTTAAATACATAGTTCATTAAGTCCATAAAGGCTGTTGGGGCATTGGTAAGACCAAAGGACATAACTAAGAATTTGAAGTTACCATACCAAGTTCTGAAAGCTATTTTCAGAATATCACATTCCTAACTCTAAGATGATAGTAGCCTGATCTGAGGTCTATCTTAGAAAAGTAACTGGGACCCTAAAGTTGGTCAAACAAGTAATCGATTTTGGAAGTAGATAATTGTTCTTAATCTTGACATTATTTAACTGAGGTAGTCTATACATATTCTGAGAGAACCATCTTTCTTATGCACGAATAGAACTGGTGCACCTTATGGGGACACACTAGGTCTGATGAATTCTTTATCTATTAGATCTTTCAGTTGTTCTTTTAATTCCTTAAGTTCCACTAGATCTATTCGGTATGGAAAAATAGAGATAGGCTGAGTATCTGGAAGAAGGTCTATTCTAAAGTAAACTTTTCTTTCGGAAGAAACTTGGAGATGATCTTCAGGAAATATGTTTGGGAATTCACATGCTACTAACATTAATGCAAGATTAGGGGTTTTTGAACTAGAGTCTTGGACTCGAATGAGATGGTAGACATATCCCTTAGATATAATTTTCCTTTCCCTAAGGTTAGAAATAAGCTGACCACCTAAGTACTGAAGTACTACCCCTCCACTCAAGGATGGGGTCATTTAGAAACTGAAACTGGACAATTCTACTTCTGTAGTCAACTAAGGTATAGTATGAATGAAGTCAATCCATGCCAAGAATGACATAAAAAATTTTCATCTCTATTTCTACCAAGTTTGCTAAAGTCACTCTCTAAGATACCATAATTAAATAGTTCTTTTATACCTGTCGAACTTTAATGGATTTACCCACTAGGGTAGAGACTGAGAAAAACTCTGCTAGGATTTTGGGACAGACTCCGAAGTCGACAACTATATATGGAGTTACAAAGGATAAAGAAGCTTCTGGATCAAGGAAAGCATAAATATGTAAATGATAAACTTGTAACATATCAGTAACCATATCAGGAGAACTTTCTTGATCCTGTCGAGACTAAAGGGTGTAGATTTTGTTTTGGCGTTGCCCACTGGTAGCACTAAAAGTGGCACCCTACTTATTTGGGCGATCGAACTAAGCCGAGGGACTGTTATGCTGACCCTATGAACCTAACTGGGTATAATATCAGACTCTGTAAACTGGCTTACAACACCTACAACACATATCACTGCTAACCCTGTAGATACCCTAGTGGTTTATGCTATATTTTTGGTAAAGGGGATTGGTTCGGGCGTTGCTGACACTACCCTAGGGCTTAGGTCCTAGCGCCCAGTTGCTATTGCCATCTTTGAATTTCAGCACTGGAGCACTGGATGAGGATGGAGTTAGAACTGAGGATTTTGGGTGGAACTGAGAATGAATCCCACCCTCTGACCTAGGCTAAGCAAAGTTAAAACTACCTATTCATGCTCCCTTATTCTCTCTCTCCTTCTCCATATTCTTAGCCTCCTCTATTTGCTGAGTGTTGTCCATGAGCCTGGATATGTCTATTTCTTTAATCAGCATTGCTGTTCTACACTCCTTGACCATATAGCTAGAACCCCAGAGAAAACCTTACTTACCCTGGACCTACTATCTTCTATCACATGAGGAGCGTATCTATCTTATTGAGTAAATTTGACAGAATACTATTTTACTATCATGTTGGCCTACTTCAGATTAATAAATTCTAGAACCTTCGCTTTCTCTAACTCCAACGAGAAGAACCTTTCTAGAAAATAAGTGGAAAACTCCTCCTACTCTATGGACCCTACATCTGTGGCCTTTTCTAGTTTTTACTATTTAAACCATAAGTAAGCCACATCCTATAACTGGTATGCTTCTAACTCAACACCCTCAATAACAGTCACCCCCCTAATATCTGTAACTTTCTACAACTGATCAATAAATTCCTGAGGTTCCTCATCTGACTTAGACCTAGTAAAAAATAGAGGGTTCATTTGGGTGAAGTCTCGAATCCTAGCTATGGTAGTATTAGCCACTGAGTTGGCTGGGATGGTAGCTGAGAATTCATTTTGGGCTACCACAAAATGATCTAGGGTGGTAAAAGATGCTCTAAATTATGCATGGGAGACATGTTCATCTAGGGAATCTTGATGTACAGGCTGAGGTATTGGCTGCTCTCCCATTCTTCTTCCCTTAGTCCTCCTTGGAGCTTATTCTATAAACTGAAGAGAAACTTGGATTAGATAGAGCGTTTAACTTTATCTTGTGATCACCCGCACAATATGATTACTGAAAGAAGGAAAACGTTTCCTAAACCATCTAATAGCCTCATGTCCATAAGTGTGGTGCTCTACACACCTATGCACAAGACTCTACTAGATGTAGCTTTCAGACTTCCTAGGACTTTGTTGAACCTTAGGCTCTGATACCAAGTTTGTAACACCCTAAGTATGTACCCCAGATGCTACACGGTGATCATAATCCCAAGAGACTATAAGTTAACCCATGAATGGTACCTGCTACAATAACTAAATAATAATATTGTAATTATAAGGAAATTAGGCAGAAACCTTCCATAAGGTTCAAAGCTTTAAATAAATACTAAGTACGGTACATCAATACCACAACTGAACATCTGTCTATAAGTACTTTATTCTAAAAATCCTCTACTATCTAAACAAAGAGTTGATGGGATATATCCCCAACTAACTCGGACTACTAAAATAAGCTGAGTACTTAAATTCTAGAATAATAAATTTGTCCTAGAACAATAAGGACTTACCACTAGTCTGTTGCTGATGGATCAGGCTGCTAAGTATGATCGGGAGCCCGTGCGTCTAAACCTATTATATAAAAAGTTACAGTGCTAAATAAAGGCATGTGTCAGTACTTTGAATGTACTGGTATTCTAAGTAAGGTAGGTTGTGATACATTGGTTCATATGCATGAACAATACTGACTGAATAACATTACTATAACTGAATGAGAGTACATTCATGCAATATATAAACTATAACTGACTTCATGGTAAAACTGGACACTACATTTAGATCACTGGTTTACTGATATATTTTAGTTTACTAATATAGTATTACTGTTATCTAAGTGACTATAACTGACAGTCCTGATTCTGTGGAACTATTCTGAGTTTCATATTCAAATGAGTGAATATGTATGACAGTATTGATTTCTATAGAACTAAACTGAATTCTATTCCAAAGATAGAAACTAAGACTGTGGGAGGTAATCATCTAACTGACATGCCCCTTTCTAAATAGATTAGGGTTCAACCCGTAACCCCAGTTAGAAGGGTATCAGTAACGTGCCATGGTTAAAGACAATCTAAATCACCTGATCTAGTAGGTGCTTTGAATAAGAATAGTGGTACCCTCAACTAGCATATAGGACACCTTATTAACCCTCAACCAGTAGGTTAGTGTCTCAATCTATGCTGGCTCATAATTTTGGAACACAAGTACTGCTTCTAAGGATCACACCCTCTGCAAGCAAGTAAGTCCCCATCCTTGGGTTCACTCAGTGCTAAATCTTTCTCCCAACTGAATAGACTTTTGTAATACCCGTGCCTTTTTCCTAGTTAGAAATCATCTTAAGGATGCTAGAACTTACTTTGAAATGCAAACCTCTCATTGTACAAATGATATTTTTTTGAGATTTTAACTTTCTATCATGTGGGAAATTGAGTTACCTTTCCAACGGTACATATTTTGTCCAAATCTGACATCAGATGAGAAAGTTATGGACGTTTTACTTGGAACAGTCAAAAATGCCCAGGTATGATAGCCAAGTCGATGGACCACCACATAAGTGACGTACCGCCACTTTGACCGTCACCACCAATGTAGTTGAGCCACGTACTGGATAAGGACTGACGGACGAGCTGACGAACCATCAAAGTGGTGATGGACCGTTATCCAGACCGTAAACTCTAATCTAGTGAACCCCATTTTTAGTCCACATCTAATAGGCTAAGTGACGTACCATTAAGTATCTGACGGACCATCAGTCGAACCATCACAAGCCATGTTTAGTTTATTTCCAGGTCATTTTAATAAGGGTATTTTGGTTACTTATCACTCGCCTACATATACCAAGATAAGTCCAAATTCAGCCATTATGCTCATTACTGTTTCACAAAACAAAAACTAGGGTTTCTCTCTCTAAATTTAATCTCCAAGAATAGGACCCAATCCTATTCAAGAATCAAAGGATTTCAAACCCTTCAAGTTGAAAAATGCTAAGAACCCTAAGTCAGGTATGCATAGTGTTCATCAATGGACCCCTTTCGTTCATAGAGTTCAAGAACCATGCTTTTAAATGAGAAACTTTGATTTTCTTGTTGTTATGTGATATTTTTCATGTTAATGATCATTGTCTAAGCTTCTAGATATTAATTTAAGTTAACTTCCATGATGTATGCATGCTTTTAGATAAATCCCATGAATTTGGGTGGTTCAAGATGATTAAAATTGTTGAGAAAACATATGCCTCAAAGTCTGCATGCAAGGTGTTTGTTAAAATGCCTAGAATGCTAAAAATCATTATCCCATAACCCCATAGTATTTAAATGACAAGCTATGTCAACTCTTAAGATTATTCCACAGGAACTTCAATGGTATTTATATGTATTACTAGTATGATTATGCAATGAACATGATATTAAGGTTGTGCAAGTACCTCCATGTGAAATGAAATCCTTTCTATGCAATACATTTTTGATAAGCAATCTTAGAATGAAATCCCTAATGTACGATATTATGAATTGTGGACTCAACTCTTGTAATCAAGTCATGCCATATGTATCAGTTCCTTCCATCGATTCCTGGTGGTATTTGTAAACAAAAACCATAGTTGTGTGCCTAGAGCTATGTCATGTAATCACAATCATCTCAATCAAGCAACAATTAATAGAACTCAGTTATTCATGTGACTCAGGAAACTTCAGAAATCTCATGATCTCAATAAATACTCAGAAAGTAGTTCTATTCCATCAGTCAATGGAAGACATTTATTCAGTCCATGTACAGTCAGTTAAATTATGTTTAGTATCTTCAGATGGGAGTAGAAGTTGGTACTGAGTGAACCCAAGGATGGAAACTCACCTGCCAATTTATGGTGTGATTACTAGCAGTCATTGTTGTGTTCCAGAACTACATAGCCAATGTAGGTTAGACATCCTAACCTATCAAACTAGGGTTGATAAGGTGGATTAACCTGTTAGTTTAGGGTTCCCACCATTCTCTTTTGAGTACCTGCCAGATGAGGGTCACTCACAAATGTCCTTACCAGTGGCGCAATATTGATACCCCTCCAATTGGGGTAGAGATTTGACCCCAACATTGCTATATGCATTATTAGGGCATGTCGGTTAAACAACTACCTCCCACAGTTTCAGGGTTAGTCTGTATAAAAGAACTCAAATAGTTCTTCAGATATCAGTATACTAGGACTGCTTAATACAGTCACATTTAGTTATAGTACGGAACTCAGATAGTTCCAGCAGATGCAGGACTATCAGACACAGTCACCCATGCATTTCGAAGTACAGTATTGGTCATGATCAGTTATCAGTAAACTATGTATTAGCGTATATATTTAGCTATCATCCATTCGCAATCTCAGTTTCTATGTATGCATGTTCGCACTCTCACATTCATATCAGTTAGTTAGTTAGAATTGTTCATACATGTAACCCTATTTATGTTCAGCCTAACTCACTCGTATACTTAGTACTCCAATTGTATTGATGCATTGGAGCTATGGTGCTTTCTCTTCATGTTACACCATAGGTTCAGAGACACAAGTTCCAGACCAGTAGTAGCAGTCACATTCTAGTATAAAGAGTTGCAGTGAGTCTTCTTCATTCGAGGATGATATGATTCAATTTATTCATTTATTATTTTAGTTAGCTATCAGTTTGCGGAGTCAGTCGGAGATATGTTCCTTCAACTCCTTATTAAAACAGTATTTAGAGGCTTTTAGATTTAGTTTAGTTTTGATTCAGACTTCAGTTATCTTGGGTATTTTTCACCGACATAGATGTTATAATTATTTTAGTTGAACCTTAAGGTCCATTGTTTATGTTTTCTAAATGTTAAATATATGTTAAGAAATGTACAAGTACAGATATTAGTCATGGGTTGGCTTGTGGTACCTCAGGGTTATGAGCAATATGTAGCATTTTGGTTCAGAAAATCAGGGTGTTACAAACTTGGTATTAGAGCTAAGGTTCAATAGAGTCCTAGAAAGTATGAAAGTCACATCTAGTAGAGTCTTATGCATGGGTGTGTTGCATGCCATATTTATGTACAGGAGGCTATGAGATGTTTTAGGAATAGTTTCCCTTCTTTGAGTATTCATGTCGTGCTAATAAGCGTAATCTCAAGTTAAACTCTCAGTCTAATCCGTTCTTCTATTATTTTAAAATATGCCTCCAATAAGAAGAAACCAACCAGTTCCATATCCCGAAGACCCTTTGGGTGAGCATGTTCATCATGCCGAGTTTAGAGCCACATTTTCCACACTTGCTCACACTGTGGTAGCCCAGAATGAACGGCCACCAGTTATTCTGGCTAATCTAGTGGCCAACTCAACCACAGCTAGAATTCTGGACTTCACCCGAATAAACCCTTCATATTTGTTTGGGTCTAAGTCTGATAAAGACCCTTGGGAGTTCATTGACAAAGTCCAAAATTTTATTAACATCATAGGATTTACTTCTGTTTAGAGTGCCGATTTAGCCGCATACCAGTTACAGGATATTTCTCACACTTGGTACAAATAGTAAAAGTCTAACAGGGTAGAGGATACAGGTCCTACATAGTGGGAGGAATTTGTCACGGCTTTCTTAGATAGATTCTTTCCCCAGGAGCTGAGGAAGACCAGAATTCTAGAGTTGATCAACCTCAGGCAGTAAAATATGATGGTTAGGGAGTATTCTCTCAGATTTACTCAGCTAGATAGATATGGCCCTCATGTGGTTGCAGACAACAAGGTTAAGATAAGCAAGTTCATATTGGGAGTAAATGATAGCATGGTAAATATGTGTAGATCTGCAATGATATATAGTGATATGACTTTAGCCAGGATCATGACCCATGATTAGAAAATAGAAGAGCAAAAGGTTAGGGATAGAGAGAGGTAGAATAAGAGAGCAAGATTAAGAAGTTTTAGTTTTGCTCAACCTAAATCAGAAGGAGGAAACCGTTTGCAGTTTTGTCCCAAGCCAGTAGCTCTAAATCCTTCCTCCGCTAGTGCTCTAGTGCCAAAATTTAGGGACGGCAATAGAGGTAAAGCACCAGGCTCTAAATCTCAGGGCAGTGTCAGCAATGCTCAAACTAATCGCCTATGTCAAACTTATGGTAAGAACGACTAGGGTATTTGCAGAGTCGATAGTGATGTTTATTTCAGTTGTGGTAAGCCAGGACACAGAGTCAGAGATTATACTCAGTTCAGTTATCAAGGTCATCAAAATCATCCCACAGCTCAGTTCAATCGGCCGAACCAGCAGGGTTCCACTCCTAGTGTTACTAGTGGGCAACGCCCAAGCAGACTCTATGCTCTTTAGACTCGACAGGATCAGGAAAATTATCCTCATGTCATTACTGGTACATTACAGATTTTTCATGTTCATGTTTATGCTTTGCTAGATCCAGGTGCATCCTTGTCTTTTGTCACTCCATACATAGCAGGCAATTTTGGAATCAGTCCCAAAACTTTAGCAGAGCCCTTTTCAATCTCTACCCTAGAGGATAAAACTATCATAGCTCAATGGGAATATAGGAACTAGCCAGTTATTATATTTTAGAAATCCACATTAGTAGATTCAGTCGAGTTAGAGAGGACTGATTTTGATGTTATTCTCAGCATGGATTGGCTTTGTTACGTCTATGCCACAGTGGACTGCATAAAAAATATAGTTCAGTTTCAGTTCTCAAATGAGCCTGTCTTAGAATGGTAAGGTAATACTTTATCTTTCAGGGTTTAGCTTGTTTCATACCTTTGGGCAAGGAAAATAATTTGTAAGGGGTGCGTGTATCATCTCGTGAATAATAAAGATTCCAGTTCCGAATCTCCTAGTTTTGAATCAGCCCCAGTGGTTAATGAATTTTCAGATGTGTTTCCCAAAGATCTTCTAGGCATTCCTCCCGAAAAGGAAATAGACATCGACATAGACCTTCTCCCAGATACTCAGCCTATTTCTTTTCTGCCATATAGAATGGCACCAGCAGAACTCAAGGAAATAAAAGATCAGTTGAAAGATTTCTTAGATAAGGGATTCATCAGGCCTAGTATATCCCTATGGGGTCCACCAGTCTTATTCATGCGCAAGAAAGATGGTTCCCTCATAATGTCTATCGATTACCTTCATCTCAACAAAGTTATGGTCAAAAAAAGGTATCCACTTCCTAGAATAGATGATTTGTTTAACCAACTTTAGGGTGCCAGTCATTTCTCCAAGATAGACCTCAGATCAGGCTATCATAAACTCAGAGTTAGGGAATGTGATATCCTGAAGACCGCTTTTCATACTAGTTATGGTCACTTCGAATTTCTAGTAATGTCCTTTGGTTTTACCAATGCCCCTACAGCTTTCATGGACTTGATGAACTGGGTGTTCAAGCAGTACTTAGACATGTTTTTCATAGTCTTCATAGATGATATTCTGGTCTATTCTCTCACAGAGTGTGATCATTCATACCATCTCAAAATTGTTCTTCAAACTCTCAAGGATAATCTGTTGTTTGCCAAGTTCAGTAAGTGCAAATTTTGCCTAAGGTCAATAGCATTCCATAGGCATATTGTTTTTGGTGATGGCATTAGAGTAGATCTTCAGAAAACTGAAGCGGTTAGAAACTGGCCTCGCCCTGTCTCTTCATCAAATATCAGGAGTTTCTTGGGTTTGGCTGGCTATTACAGATGCTTTTTTTGAGGGGTTTTCTTATATCACATCTCTTATGTCTAGATTGATTCAGAAGAAGGTTAAGTTTTAGTGGTCAGATTCTTGTGAGAAGAGTTTTCAAGAGTTGAAGACTCGACTCACCTCAGCTCTAGTTCTAACTCTTCTAGATGGTTCAGACAGTTTTTGTAGTCTATTGTGATGTATTCAGAGTGGGTTAAGGTTGTGTCCTCATGCAGCATGGTAAGGTCATAGCCTACTCCTCCAGACAGCTAAAGCCCCATGAGAAGAATTATCCTACTCATGATCTTGAGTTACCAGCCGTAGTATTTGCCCTAAAGATTTGAGGCATTATCTATACGGAGTTCATGTAGATGTCTTCACAGATCATAAGAGTCTCCAGTATGTCTTTTTTCAGAAAGATCTCAATCTTCATCAGAGAAGGTGGTTAGAGCTCTTGAAGGATTATGACATGAGTGTCCTTTACCACCCGAGCAAGGACAACATTATGGGCGATGCTCTTAGTAAAAGATCCATGGGTAGTGTTTCTCACATTGAAGATAGTAAGAAAAATATATCCTAGGAAATTCATCAGCTTGCCAGACTAGGTGATTTCTTAGTCGACTCTTCAGAGGGTGGTGTATGTGTTTAGAGTAGTTCAGAGTCATCTCTAATTTCCAATGTGAAAGAAAAGCAAGACAGGGATCCCAACCTTGTCAAGCTAAAAGAGTCAGTTTAGAATCAGAAAATAAGGGCTTTCTCCCAGGGGGTGATGGTATTCTTCGTTGTGAGGGTAGTCTTTGTAATCAAAGAGTAGATGACTTGAGGGAGTGAATTCTTGCAGAAGCGCATGGTGCGCGATACTCTATTCATCCATGGGTCACTAAGATGTATCACGAATTGTGGGAGATCTATTGGTGGTGTGGGATAAAAAGAGATGTTGCAGAATTTGTGTCTAAGTGCTCTACATGTCAGCAGGTTAAGATAGAGCTTTAGAAACCTAGTGGGTCCATGCAAGAGTTCACCATTCCTACTTGGAAGTGGGAAGAAATGAACATGGATTTTGTGATGGGTTTGCCTCGAACTCGTTATCAGCATGATTCTGTTTGGGTTATTGTAGATAGAATGACCAAGTCAGCTTATTTCCTTCCAGTTCGTACGAGAATTATGCTAAACACTATATTAGGGAGTTGGCCAGATTACACGGTGTTCCATTATCTACCATCTCAGACAGAGGTACACAGTTCACCTCTCACTTTTGGAAAGCATTCTAAAAGGGTCTTGGTACCCAAGTTCACCTCAGTGCCACCATTCATCCTCAGACAGATAGTCAAGAAGAGAGGACCATTCAGACTCTTGAAGATATACTAAGGGCGTGTGCAATTTATTTCAAGGGAAGTTGGGACGACCACTTGCCTCTGATTGAGTTTGCATACAACAATAGCTATCATTCCAGTATTTAGATGGATCCATTTGAAGATCTTTATGGTAGGAGGTTTAAATCTTTAATCGGTTGGTTCAAATTTAGTAAGGTAACAGTCATCGATCCTTACTTGGTATTCGATGCCTTAGAGAAAGTTCAGTTGATCAGAGAGAGACTTCGAGCTGCTCAGAGCTGACAAAAGTCTTTTGCAGATGATCGTAGAAAGGATCTCAAGTTCAAGGTCAATGACTATGTCTATCTCAAGATCTCTCCCATGAAGGAAGTAAAGAGGTTCGATAAGAAAGGGAAACTCAGTCCCTGCTATGTCAGTCCCTTCAGGATTCTTAGTCGCTTCGGCAAGGTAGCTTATGAGCTTGAATTGCCTTCAGATCTAGCCTTAGTTCATTCGGTCATCCATGTCTCCTTGCTCAATAAGTACATGGGTGATCCAGAATTGCAGTCCCTATTCTGTACATTGATGTTCAGGAGAGCCTCTCTAATGAAGAGATTCCAGTTGAAATTTTAGACTATCATATTCGTAGGGTGAGGAACAAAGAAGTCTCTCTAGTCAAAGTTCTTTGGTGAAATCAATCTGTTGAGGGAGCTAGACATGCATTCCAATTACCCTCACCTTTTCTCTGCCAACCCAAATAAGGCTCAAGGTAACAGTCCTCTTTAAGCTTATCCAGTTTCACGTTCAACATTCAATACAACTTGATATTTCATTTCATGTTCATATTCCATCACAAATTTGGTATCAAGTACCATTTCATATTCATTCATACATACATGTATTAGCCCAGTAAATAATCATGCATCAGATATGCATTCTCATTCTGAGAACCTCAGTCATGCATTCATGAATCAGTTACACGTGCATCAGATATGCATGTTCAGAATAATGCATTTAGTTTGTCAGTAATCAGATCATGTTTCAGGTACTCATGTTCATATTATTATTTCCCCTCTCAGTTAATTCTATTTGAGGAGGAATGTTCTCAAGGGGGAGATATTGTAATACCCATGCCTTTTTCCTAGCTAGAAATCATCTCAAGGATACTAGGAATTACTTTGAAATACAAACCTATCTTTGTACATGTGGTATTTTTTTGATACTTTCACTTTCTATCACATGGGAAATTGAGTTAGCTTTCCAACGATACAAATTTTGTCCAAATCCGACATCTTACGAGGAAGTTATGGACGTTTTACTTGGAACTATCGAAAATGCCTAAGTATGATGGCCAAGTCGACGGACCGCCACATAAGAGACGGACCACCACTTTGACCGTCACCATCGACTCAGTTGAGTCACGCACTGGTTAAGGACTAACGGACTAGTTGATGGACCGTCAAAGTGGTGAAGGACCATCATCCAGGCCATAAACTCTTATCTAGTGAACCCTATTTCTCGTCCATATCTGACGGGCTATGTGATGAACCGTCAAGTGTCTGACGGACCATCAGTCGGACCGTCACACACTACGTTCATTCTATTTCTAGGTTATTTTAACAGGGGTATTTTGGTCGCTTATCACTCGCCTACATATACCTAGATAGGCTCAAATTCAGTCATTATGCTCATTATTTTTTTCATAAAACAAAAACTAGGATTTCTCTCTCTAAAGTTAATCTCTAAGAACAAAACCCAATCCTCTTCAAGAATCAAAGGATTTAAAACCCTTCAAGTTCAAAAATGTCAAGAACCCTCAGTCAGGTATGCATAGTGTTAATCTATGGAACCCTTTCGTTCATAGAGTTCAAGAACAATTCTTTTAAATGAGAAACTTTGATTTCCTTGTTGTTATGTTATGTTTCTCATGTTAATGATCATTTTCTAAGCTTCCATATAATAATTTGAGTTGACTTCCATGATGTATGCATGCTTGTAGTTAAAACCCATGAATTTGGATAGTTTAAGATGATTAAAATTGTTGAGAAAACCTATGCCTCAAAGTGTGCATGAAAGGTGTTTGTTACAATGCCTAGAATGATAAAAATTATGATCCCATGACCCTATAGTATTTAAATGACAAGCTATGTCAACTATTAAGATGATTCCACATGAAATTCCATGCTATTGATATGTGTTTCTAGTTTGATTATGCAATGAACATAATATTAAGGTTGTGCAAGTACTTCCATGTGACTTGAAGTCTGTTCCATGCAATAAATTGTTGATAACCATGATTAGTATTATATCCCTTATGTATGATATTATGAATTGTGGACTCAAATCTCGTGATCAAGTCAGGTCATGTGTGTCATTTCCTTCCATCGAGTCTTAGGGGTATTCGTACCTGAAAAAAATAGTTGTGTGCCTAGAGCCATGTCATGTCATCACAATCATCTCAGTTAATCAACAATCAATAGACCTCAGTTAGTCATGTGACTCAGGAAACCTCAGAAATCTCATGATCTAAGTAATTTCTCAGAAAGTAGTACTATTCCGTCAGTCAACGGACGTTATTCCATGTACAGTAAGTTAAATCATGTTTAGTCTCTTCAGATGGGAGTAGAAGTTAGCACCGAGTGAACCCAAGGATGGGAACTCACCTACCAGTTTAGGGTGTGATTCTTAGCAGTTATTCTTATGTTCCAGAACTACGTAGCCAGCATATGTTGAGACATCTTAACCTATCAGACTAGGGTTGATGAGGTAGCTTAACCTGTCAGTTTAGGGTTTCCACCATTCTCATTTAAGCACCTGCCAGATAAGGGTCACTCAAAACTATCCTTACTAGTGGCGCGGTATTGACACCCCTCTAGCGGTGGCAGAGATTAGACCCCAACATTGCTATATGCATTATTGGGGCATGTCGGTTAAACAACTACCTCACACCATTTTAGGCTTAGTCTCAGTAAAAGAAATTAGATATTTCTTTAGATATTAGTATACCAGGATTGCCAGATACTGTGAAATTCAGTTATAGTACAAAACTTAGATAGTTCCACAGATGTAGGACTGTCAGACACAGTTACCCATGCATTCAGAACTACAATATCAGTTATGATTAGTGATCAGTAAACTATGTATTAGCCTACAGATTTAGCTATCACGCATTCACGATCTCAGTTTCTATGTATGCATGTTTTCACTCTCACATTTATATTAGGTAGTTAATTAGCATTGTTCATGCATAAAACCCTATTTATGTTAAGCCTACCTCACTCGTATACTCAGTACTCTAGTTTTACTGATGCATTTACGCTATGGTACTTTCTCTTTAAATTACACCATAGGTTTAGAGACACGATTTCCAGACCAGCAGTAACAATCGTATTCCAGTATACAGAGTTGTAGTGAATGAACGGAATGGGGACATGTTCCTTCAACTCCTTATTCAGATAGTGTTGAGAGGCTTTCGAATTTAGTTCAGTTTTGATTCAGAATTCAGTTATATTGGGTATTTTTGACCCACAGAGATGTTATAATTATTTCAGTTGAACCTTATTGTCTATTGTTTATGTTTTCTGCATATTAAATGTATGTTAAGAAATGTAAAGGTACAAATATCAGTCGTGGGTTTGCTTGTGGTCCCTCGGGGTCATGAGCACCGTGTAGCATTTCGGTTCAGAAAATCGGGGTGTTACAACACTGGACTAAATTCTAAACTATGCTAGGGAGGACTGATCTATTGCTAATTCATACTGTCTGACTGAACTGAACTGAGTTCTCTGGATTCCGCTAACTGACGAAATACTACTAAATTCTATTAACTAACTGAACTCTACTGGGTTTTAAACTGATTACTAAACTACTAATCATGATACTACCAACTCTATTTTGTAGCTACTATAGCTCTAGGTAAAAACTAGATTTTTGGGTATTAAATATCCCCAGGACAAGATAGCATAGACTATAAGACGTAGCACAATCTTGACAAATGATAACTAATTACTTAATCACCATTCATTCATAGATGCATTTTGAAAAACACTTTCATAACATGAACTTGTATACATGCTAATATGATGGGACTTAACTATTCAACTCATATGAACAATCCACCAAAAACTTGAAGAGCATAGTATATGCATATAACACAATAGAAAATCGGGGCATCTCAATTTCAAATACCAAATTCATAATTCAAATGTTTTAACATGAATTCTCATAATTCAAGCATAGATAATAAACAATTTCATAAAAATTAGGCAAACCAATCATGGATTATAAACTCCATTAACATGAAAATCATGAACACATTCAACCTCAACCATGAAATTCATCAAATTTATTAACTTATAGTTTAAAGTGTTTCTTAAACTCTAAGAGTGGAAGGAAAACCTTGGATTAACACTTGACATACCTCAATTCCTGAATTCTCGAAGATTTGTGGTGCAATCCTTGGGTTTTGAATCTTGGGTTTATAGCCCTAGGGTTTGTTCTTGAATAATTTCGAGAGAAAAGAGTGTAATTTACTTTGTGAGGGCTAAATTTTATTTTTTGGGGGCTAATTTGAAATGGGTAAATGTCCCAAATACCCATATTGATGCTATTTTAATTATTAAGAAACATGCCTAGCGACGCCCACACACATCGATAGGGGCGATGCTTTGCTGTCGTGCCATATTGAGTCCACATCAGCTTATTGGAATTTGCTCTGGGAGCTAGGGAAAAATACTCATCGATGTGATGGGTGATGCAGCGCATTGAGATCACGTCAATCCATTGGTTTGGACTTCCAAATATGCCTTAAATAAAGTCTGAAAAATCTAAAATTTGTCTAAGAACTCCTACTGATATTCCTGATTATGAATTAATCTAAAATCGATAATTAAAGGTCATAAGGGTCGTGAAAAAGGATCTCCAACTTACAAAGGTTAAAATAAGTCTAACTATGAATATTTAGCTAAATTTTTCTACATCTGGGACCCCTTAGTAGCTTTTACTGGACTGAATCAAGTTTAGGATTTTGCCGTGTATTATAGGAATCGTCTCCCTATAATTATGGGAACCTCCACCTCAACCTTACAATCAAGGATGAAAAAATCAATCCAAAAAACAAAAGAGGAAATCTTCACATAAAACATCATGTAAGACTCTCACGGGCTTATTCACTATACGATTCTTCAGGAAAAGTCACATCTATGTTGGTTTAGAAAACACCACCCTAATTAGTTGTATACTGCAAGAGGCGTCAAATTAATACTACCACCTTAATCACACAAAGCCTTTGAAAAGGTGAAAAACCTAATAGAAAATGGAATCGTGAAAGCTTTAGGATCTTTTTTATTCTCATCTAGAGAGCACAAAATTATTGCACTGCAATGGTGCACATTATTTGTTGGCTCAAAACTCAGAGTTCTCTTCTTCACTAGTAACTCCTTCATAAACTTTGCATAATCGAGCATTTGTTCAAGAGCCTCAACATGAGGATGTTTATGAATAACTCTCCACATAGAGATAAACTTTTGATACTTTCCCTCTTCATCTTTGTTCATTAGTCTTTGTGGAAAGCAAAGAAGAGTTGTGGGATAGGAGTCAATCCTTTTGTGACTTCTTTTTTCTTTCCCTTTTTCCATTGGACTATTTAACATAAACCAGAGGCTTTTTAGGTGTATTATTATTACCAACTAAATCTTTTTACTCAATATTGATCTCATTATTAAAAATTATTGACTCAACCTCATTCACAATAATCATGGGCATAGCTAGTTCAACGATCATTTTTTTTCTACTTGTAGTAATAACCAACCAAGGACTATCATTCTTTAAATTTTAGATGGTGTTGCTCAAAAGTGTACCTTGTTGACAAAAATTTAATATTATAGACATTTTACCAAAATTTTTACCAAGCTACATAATGGAGGTAGCATGCGATTCAATCTTCTGATTCATTCCCAAAATATCTGCCTTAATCTCTTTAAGGAAGTCTTCCATTTTCTCTACAACTTTAAAATGTTTTAAAATCCTCTTCACACTAGCATCTCAATTACCAGGTGGTACACAGGGGCCATTTCTAAATTTTTAGTTATCCTTTTGTTTCCAATCACTATCTCAGTCCTTACTACTATCTCATACCTAGACATATTTAGTTGTTATCTCTATAATTGTTCCAACCTCGATTCCCTTGCCTAGAGTTCATATTATCTTGATTAGAATCTTGATCATTGGCTTGAAACCCGCTGCCTAATTGTCTAGATACTTATTCTCTTTCTAAAAATGCAAATCATTATAGTTGCCTTACCTGTCAAACCAACTACATTCATTTTTTCTACTCCCGCTGTTGCAAACTACATAGTGAAAAAGCTATGTTCAGTCCTCAATTATGCTATTTTTAGAGCAACAGACTCATCTAGTGCCCTATTCTCTACGAATGGCCTAATAATATAAGTTTTTATGTGCTTATCTACATCTTGATTATGCCATTCATGGTAGGTTTTAGTGATCCTATCTATAATCTTAAAATCCTGATCCTAATGTAATCTCATAATGTCCCACCAATGATAGTATCTAATATAGCTTTGTTATTGGAATTCGAAGATCTAAAGAAGATTTTAAGAAAATAATAGAAAAGTATATCAAAACACCATTGTGTGACCTAGAAATAATAGAAAAGTATATCAGGACACCTTACTAGGTTGGGGTCGATCCCATAAAGAATAGGTCAAAATATCAATCAATATGTTTTTCTAAGTAATCAATAACAATCTCTAGTAAAAAAGGGGTTTCTAAATAGCATTCTAATAGTTACAATTGTTGATTTTGTTAGATTTGTAATCAATAAAAAAAAGCACTAGGATTGGGTCCCAATAACTTCATAACTCCCTAGGATTTCACACTTAGTGATCTCTCTAGGTGCTTGACATGCATAATCCATAGGTTAGGTTCACCTAAATGGATTTATGTACTTGTTGAAGAAACTATCCACAAGTAAGCATTCATTTCTTCTAAGTTTTTCACTATAGTCACTCATATTTGATCCCCGCAATAGCTTTCCTAGATTAACAACTCAAGCTAATCATTGTAGGTTGATTGCTCTAATGCTTTATTATTTATTCCCTTTTTCCATATTTTACCCTTACTTTCATTGCGAGTAAATACTAGGTGAGTTCTAACATTTTCAAAGATCAAAAATTAATCAAACAAAAAAGGATAAATAATACACACCTAAACATCATTTGAGAATCATGACGTACTACGAGAAGTACTAATTAATTTGTCATGGTTTCTACAACTCTAGTCTTGGTGTTTAACTACTCATAATTTCAAGAACACAAGAAGGATTCTAATAAAAAAGGATTATCATGAACTTACAAGAATAAGATGAATACCTCCGAAATCTCAATTTGAATTAAAACCCCAAATATCAATGGTTGTGAATTCAAGAAAAAAAATATAACTTAAAACATTAGAATAATGTAATATGGATTAAACAGGTACAAAAGACCAAATAGGATTATTTGTAGATGAAATAAAATTATATCCTAAACATACATGGATTTTTTGAGTAGGTGCCTCAGATAAAGGAAGGTACGATCGTGGTGACATCCCATTATCATCCTTGGTGCTCGTAAGTTGTCAATGGACTTTGTCATCCTATAGATTATGGTAGTTCATATGGTTGGATAATTTGAATCATGGTGACATCCCATGACCATCCTTGGTGATTATATCTTGAATCAAAGGATGATTAAACAAAAAAAGTTGTAGAATTTCTTGGATGATAGGTTATGGTGAAAATTTAAAATGATTATGGTAGAGAGAGTGTGTATGGTTTTATTTGAAAGAAAGGATATCAAATTTTGATAAAGGATAAAATGGTAAGAGGAAAGGATATGGGTTGGGTTAATTTAATCTAAAGTTACTTGTCTTTTTCACTAACATAGACCATGACCTGGTCGTATGAGTCATCGGCTATTACCAAGACGCGTTCCAAAATGCTACAAGAAAATAAATCATAAATCTTATCTAAGAATTCATGAATGCAAGTCATGACTCTTGACGTGACAACACAATATGTTCATCGACTCATAAATTATAACCACTTTATATTATTTATTCCAGTTCCTACGAGAGATGAGATGACTCATTATAAGAACATATGAATCATCTTATAACTATAAGAAAGAGATCCTATAGGGTGATAAGTTCGGTCAATCATAATGGTTAACCTCACAACTTATTCTAGCAAGTCACGGTTTAAGAGAATTAACCATAAACCTACCTTGCCTTTTATTTTATTGGTTCCAGTGGCTACGCTTGAACCCCATGAGTCATGTCCTAATGCAACAACTCTTTCTATGACTCATCATACCATGTTTTCCAAACATTCGTAACACTTTTGTCTAATTCAATGCACACCTGTACACTTCAGCACACATTTTTTTATATTAAAAATCAAAGGAAAGAGAAAACAATCTACAAAAGTTTTCGTTGCCTACCAAGTAATGCTTGATTTAATGTCGTGGAGAATCTTTATTATTAAGACTTCCCCAAGATAACATATTCGTTCCTCCTATGAAGAGCCTAATTTTACATCACAGGACGACTCGGGTACGTTGGGTACTTAGATTTCACAAAGGGTCCATGTATCAACTACTTTTATCTCCTCCTCAGTTCCTATTTTTTCTTTTCACATAATGACTACTTACCTTAAATTATTTACCTTTGTAGTTCTCAAGGTCAATAGCACCATATAGGAACACACGTATCACTATAAATGGCAATATCTACTTATACTTAAACTTGTTAGGAAACAAGCAATGTCTTTAATTATATAGAAAGAAGAAATCACCCAAAGTATATTCTCTCTTTTATACCTTTTGAGAACATACTATAATCATTTGAGTTGGATGATAATAATTGTCTGAGGAAATCCTATGGTAAGTATAGGGTCACGATCTGAGACTCCCTTTAGTTGTAACACGATGTAGGAAATCACAAGTGAACCCAATCTAACCCATATCTTAGTGTGTCACTAAGAATACTAAAATAATTGGAAATCATTGATGCAAAATCTATCAATCTTAATCATAAGTATAGAAACAAAACCAATGTGGCAATACAATCCATAAAGAAAAAGCATAATATCTGTAACTATCTCAAAGCCTCTAAATAAAATAAGTTACTGGGACAAGCCCCCCAACTAACACTAAGTATGAAACTAAAATAATACTAAAACAAAATATTGATAACTAGTACTCAAATGATGAGGTCAAACCAAAGAACTACTACTAAAATGATGTTGGATGTTGGAATCTATATTATAAGACAATATAGTGTAAAGAAAGGTATGCCATCTATACTTTAAATGTACTAAGCATGTGAGATATGCATTACCTAATGTATGCTGAATATGATGAATATAACATAGTAAACAAAACATGTAACTAAAAAACATAAATTGATGCAATGTCCAAGTAATAAATTTGTAATTATATAATTTGTGAATATACTGACTACAAGGTCATGTGATGTCTAGATATAAATTGTGGGAGATACTATTGACCGACATACCTTAATCTGAGATAATCAAGGTAAAACCTATAACCCTAGTAGGAAGGGTATTCAGTACCTTTCCAAGGGTATAAACACTGATCAACGTAGATCCATTAAGCTAATATCCCAAAAGACTAAGGTGCCAAGCCAATATTGAGGATTTATTAACATATGCATAAAGTTCTAGGTCATTGGGTGATCATAATCCACCATATCTAAATATAACAACTAATATCAATTCTATAATCTTAATATAACAAGAAATTTCATAATTGAAGACCATAAATTATGGATTCCCAATATAATGACACTTCATATTCATGAGTACGTAAAGATGCTAAAATTTATGTAAAGTTATATATTCTTGGTTTAGTCAAGGTATGAAATTGAAATATAATGGAATTCACATTTCTCATAAGATTGAAGACTGAATTAAATAGATATTTTGAAATAACTTTAGGACTCAATGGGTGAAAGGAAAACTAATGATGAAATCCTACATACCTAGAGATAGAAACCTTGGTGAATTATTTGAACTTGGAGCTTAAAATTAAAGAACCGTAGTTTACCTTGGAATATCTTAAGTGGCATAGTTTATGGTTTTAGTTAGTGGGAAAAGACTTGAACTCCCATTATAAAATATAACTAAAGAGCTGCAGAACATGATGTATGGATCACTTCATAATTATTGGATCCACCTATAATTGTGTTTGTTCTCGTGGGTTGGTAGTTTGTATTATGGATTCTCTGCACTTGATTACATGAGCCATTGTATTACTCGTAGAATCTCCCATGATTGTACCTTGGGTCATAGTTGGAATTCCACGTGTACTAAACTTTAGGAACCAAGATCGGGTTGTTAACCAAAATTGTAGGATCTTTGCATGGTTGGGAGGTATACTTTCAACTTGTAGGTATATGAGGTTGTTTCATGTATAAAAAATCATGGCATGACTGTAAAATGTAACATTATTTACACTATGGTTCGTGGGATCTCACTGTTGGGTAGTGCTTTACTAAAATAGTCATAACTCATAGCTCCAAAATAGGATTAACAAGAAATTGATGTGTTGAAAATAAGACTCAGACAAATTTAAGTTGAAGGGTAATGAGCTCAAAAACACTTCATAAGATAGGATTTATTCTCATTTAAAGTTGATTATAAGGAGATTAAATTAATCAATAAGAAATTTTTTAACTTGGCTATGAGCTAGGAGTTTCTTGTGTCCTTAAATGCATATGTAAATCACTTATAATACTACCAAAACATGAAGTTTGATTCTACATGTACTTGAAGCATGGTTCAAATATTATATTAGATTTTTAGGGTGTTATAGTATCTTTTCCTTAGGGTCATTCACCTCCATTGAAAACTAAGGTAAAAAGTTAGAGAAAGAGTCATAATCCCAATGTTGAATTTCTAAGATTGGACTATTGACATGGTAACTGAGTTTGTAATTGAAACATAAACAAAACAAACACACGAATACATGCTATAACATGAGAATAACTATATGATATGAAATAGAAAGAATTAATTAAGGGAAACTATTACGTCGAGTTGGAACTGAATTCGAAGAGAAAAGATGGGAGTCTTGTTCATCATATCTGTCTTTGCTTCCCAAGTATCTCTTTTAACTAGCTGATTTTACTAAAGAATTTTTACTTAAGTAACTTCCTTCTCCCTCAACTTATGAACCCGATGATCAAGGATCTTAGTCGGTACCTTCTCATAACAGTGACAATAACTTACACCCACACTATCTGAAGGCATAACTGATGTGGGGTCACTAATTAATTGCTTCATGAACAAACATGAAAAACCCGATGCACTGATGCTAAGTCTACAGGAAAATTTAACTCAAGGGATACATTGCCAAAATACCTACAAACTTATAAGGACCAACATAGCATGGACTAAGTTTTCCCTTCCTAACAAATCTCTTCACCTCTTTCATGGATGAAACTTTCAAATAGACAATATAATCAATAGAAAACACAAGTTCCCTCCACCTCACATCTGCATAGGACTTCTAGTGTCTATGAGCTATTTTTATCCTTTCTCTAATAAACTAAACTTTCTCCATAGCCTTATGAATTAAACTTGCCCCTATCAAAGTAGCTTTTCCAAATTCAAACAAACCAATACGAGATTAAATACTCCTACCTTAAAATGAAATGAATGGGGTCATATAAATAATGAAGTGATAGCTATAATTATAAGAAAATCAATCAAACAAAAATGATCATCCCAACTACCCTTGAAACCAATCACATGTGCTCTCAATATGTCCTCTAAAGTCTGAATAGTCTGCTCTTCCTGACTATTATTTGGGGATGAAAAGTTAGACTGAGATGAACTAAGGTACTAATACCCTTCTAAAATGTCTTCCTCAACTGAGAGGTAGCTGAGTACCCCTATCTGAGATGATAGTTAAAGGGACTTCTTGAAATTTTACTAACTCTCTAAGGTAGAGTCTAGCATAATATATTACTAAATTTAAAGTGATAACTAGTAGGAAATGGGTTGATTTAGTCATTCGGTCCAAATAAGTCAAATAGAATCATGCTATCTGTGGGGATTAGGAAAACTTTGAATAAAGTCCATAGTGACCATATACTACTTTCATGTAGGAATACTAATATCCGTGATCATTCCACTAGGTCTCTATTTGTTGACCTTAACATATTGGCATTTTGGAAACAACCAAAAATTCTATGATATTGGTTTACATCCCATTCCACCAATAGACTTCCCATAGATCTCGATAAATTTTAGTAGATCTTATAAGAATAGATTTTGAGAACACTGATCTACTAGCAGCATTTATTGTCTAAAGACATCCATATTTGGAACACACAAGACAATGAATAATACCATCTCTTAATTGAGAGAGAACCTCAACTTTCTAACTCAAGACCGCTTCTTTCAACATAAGTAAAATGGGATCTGCTTTATTCTTTTCTTTCGCCTCAGCTATCAATAAAGATTTTGAACCAAGATATTACTTTTGGGTGAATTAACCTACCAAACTCTTAGTCTAGCAAGCCGGTGAACCTCGCTAACGAACTTTTTCTTCTAATTCTCTATATGAGAAATACTTTCCATAGGCAACCTTCTAAGAGTGTTAGCCACAATATTAGGTTAACTCAGATGGTACAAGATACTAATATCATACTCCTTCAATAACTCTAGTCATCTCCGATGAAGAAGATTTAGATCTTTCTAATTGAGAACATACTAATGGCTTTTATGATCCATAAACACATCTACATAAACCCATAAAGATAATGCCTCCAAATATTTAAGACAAAAACTACTATTGTCAACTCAAGATCATAAGTTGGATAATTCTTCTTATAAGTCTTGAGTAGTCTAGAGCCATATGCTATAATCTTGCCATGCTGCATCAATACACAACCGAGGCCAGCTTTAGAAGCATCATAGTAAACCACAAACCTATTTAAACTATCTGCCAGAGTCAAAATTAGATTATAGGTGAGTCAAGTCTTCAACTCCTGAAAACTCTTCTTGCAAGAATAGAACAACCGAAACTTGACCTTATTGTAAATTAATATGGATATAAGGGATGCAATAGTGGACAATTCTTTAAAAAATGACTTGTAGTAAATAGATAACCCAAGGAACTAATAATATCTGATGGATAGATGTGTCTTGAACAATTCCTAACTATTTTCTGAGTACTCTTATGAAAGATAAAATGACCAAGGAATGGTACTGATTTCAATAAGAATGTATACTTTCTAAACTTAGCAAATAACTAGTGATCTTTGAGTGTATGTAAGACAATCCTCAAGTGGTATACATATTCCTTACTATCCCAAGATTAAAAGAGGATGTCAATAATAAAGACAACAATGAGAATGGCCAAGTACTATTTGACCACTTGTTCATCAAGTTCATAAAAGTTGTAGGGACATTCATTAATACAAATGACATAACAACATATTTTAATTGATCATACCAAGCTTTGAAGATTATTTTTAAGATGTCACACTCTTTGACTTCGAGTTGATGAAAGTCAGATAAGGTCTATCTTAGATAAGAAATTAGAACCCCAAAGTTAATAAAAAGATTCATCAATCTTGGCAATAGGATGCTTATTCTTGATTGTGACTTTGTTCAACTGACTATAGACGATGTTGATTTTTTGATAATTGTCTTTCCTGCTCATAATAAGAATTGAAGCACCCTAAGGAGAGATGTTGGGACTTATAAAACCTTTTTCTAGATGGTCTTTCAGTGTTTTCTTTAATTCTTTAAGTTTGGTTGGATCCATTGTACAGGGCAAAATAAAAATTGGTTGGATATCTGGAAGGATATCTATTCTGATGTTAATTTCTTATTTTGGAAGAACTTTAGGTAAATATTTCAAAAACACTACAAGAAATTTACCTACTACTAGAACTAACTAATTTGGAGTCTCATACTTTGAATCCTTATTATTATCAAGATAATAGATCCATCCCTTGTAAATCATTTTTCCATCCTGAAGGTAAAAGACAAACTGGACTATAGGCACTGAGGTACTACCCTCTCACCATATGGCTAGCTCATTTGTAAAGTTAAAATTGACTACTCTGTTCCTACAAATAACTAAGGAATCAGAAGAGTGTATCCAATAAATGCCAAGAATAATATCAAAATATTTCATATCTAACTCTACAAGATTAAATAAGATGACCTTTTGTGAAATTGTGAGTGGGAAATTTCTATATAATCATCTAGCTATAACTGAATCACTAATTAGAGTAGAGACTAAGAGAATTTTATTGAGGATTGACACCAAGGTCTACTACTATATAGGGAGTCACCAAATAAAGTATGGCTCCAGTACCTTACAATGCATATACATAAATATGAAAGACCCGCAACGTATCAATGGCCACATCAGGAAAGCTATCTTGATCCTATCATATGTAAAGAGCAACTGATTTAGGAGACTGACTGGGCTGATGTAGAATCATTCTACTTCTATTGGAGGGCGTACATACCCCTTTATGAATCCACTAGGCACTCTCTCAGTCTATGACCTAGATTATCATTAATAGGAAAAAAACTA
The DNA here is from genome assembly GCF_002878395.1 of Capsicum annuum. Classification (NCBI taxonomy): domain Eukaryota; kingdom Viridiplantae; phylum Streptophyta; class Magnoliopsida; order Solanales; family Solanaceae; genus Capsicum; species Capsicum annuum. The sequence goes on from NW_025865605.1 coordinate 27,107, forward strand.
TTGTCGACAATACACTCACCTTTGTGCTTCTCTACACTTGTTACACAATAGGTAAGTACGGTTACTGGTAACACTACCTTGGGACTTAGAGTCTGTTTCTCTATCATGATGCTCCTATATGAACTTAGGCATTGATACACTAGAAAAAAAAGGGATGGAACTGAAGAGCTTAGATGAGGTTAATAATGATTAACACCATCTGACCACTGCTGAGATAAGTTAAAATTGCTTGTTCTATCCATCTAGTTCTTTTTTTCTCTCTTCTTTATGTTTTCCTTCTCAATCTATTAGGCATGAACTAGAAACTTAGAGATTTCCATCTTCTTAACCAGCATAAAAGTCCTATACTTATTAACCACATCCTTGGAAATAGCACTCATAAACTTACTCATGCAGGCTCTAGAGTCAACAACCATTGTCAGAGCATGCTTTGCAAGTTAAGTAAACTTAAGAGAATACTCTTTCATACTCATATTACCTTACTTTAGATTTATATACTCCTAAAAATTGGCTTCTCTTAACTCAAGCAGGAACTACCTATCTTGAAAAGAAGAGACAAACTTATCCCACTCTATTGGACCTACATCTGCACTCTATCTTTTTTCACTACTTACATAAAGTGTAGGCTAATCCCTTTAACTAATAAGAATCTAAAAAAATACTCTTAACTAGTTATACACCTACAATTTTAATAATATTCTAAATACCATCAAGAAACTCCTGTAGATGTATCTCATTCTTAGAACCATGTAACTCAAAAGGATTTCTCTAATTAAAATATCAAACTGTAATCGATGTTCTCTTGGCTGTCCAAATAAATAATTGTAGAACCTACTGATTTTCCTAAGTGGTCATGGAAAAATCTAGCATTATGAAAGTAGCCCTAAACTCAGCATGAGAGACTTTCCCATTCAAAGGGTCTTCTGGAGCTTGGTATTTGTGGGTTCATGTTTTTTTACCATTTTCATTTCTCCATTTGTTGACTCTTCTGGAAGGCATTTAATACAAATGCATAGAGTAGGAGAAAGTAGTAGGTTTTAATAGAATTCACACTCAATTTCCTTATATGTTCATAAAAGAAGTTAAATTTTTCTTAGAAAATTTCATAGCTCTCACTCATAAGTATGGCACGCTTTACATTATGAATAAGAATCTATTTAATGTGACTTTCAGACACCTTAGGACACTTTAAACCTAATGTTTTGATACCAAGTTTTTGTTAACACAATACCACCTCTTAGTTGTAATATGATGCTTAGAATCATAAGTAACACCAAGTTAACTAATGGCCGGACATAACACTAAAATACTAAAATAAACTAAAATCACTGATTTGGAAGTTAATAATCTTACTCATAAGTACAACACCAGTACCAAGAGATAATATTAAGATAAAATCCATAAAGCTGAAAACATAATCTCTCTAATTATTTGAAAGACTCTAACTAAGATGAGTTGTTAGGCAAGCCCTAAACTAACTCTAATTGTCTAAAATGCAATTAATGGTAAAAGGAGTTACTAATAGATGCTCCTCAAATAATGAGGACTCACCAAAATACTACTGCTGAAATGATGTTGAAGCATACTAGCCTTGAGTAGAATATTAAATATCAAAACCTATATTATAAGACAATATACTGCAGAGGAAAGTATGAGATCAATACTTTGAATGTGCTAAGCATATGAGATATACATTATCTAATATAAATTTAATATTTTACATATAACATAGAAAATTGTTCATGGAATAAAAGAATGTCAATTGATGCAATGATCAAATAATAAACATATAACCTTATAATTTAGTGAATAAACTAATATGGGATCATGGGATGTTTGGATCGAAACTGTGGGAGATACTATTGACTGATATACTCTAATTTGAGAAAATTGGGGTCAAACTTATAACCCCAACTAGTAGGGTATTTAGTACCTTGCCAAGGGTACGAACATCAACTAACGTGGAACCACAAAACTAATATTGAAAAGGAATAATGTGCCAAGCTTGGTTTAAAGAGTGATCATTTAGTACATATGGTGGTGTCATAGTTTTGGGACTTAGGGACTTCTACTAAAGGTCTTAGCCTTACTGATGGGTGAGCCAACATCCCTGAGTTAGCTGGATGCTAAGTACTAATCCTAATTGAATACCATCTGATAAATAGATAGTTCATTTAAAATGTATAACTAACAAGATCATAATACTGATATCTAAGTCTAAAGTAGCTGATACTTTATCTAAAAAGCATCCTACATCATGTAAACATGGATGACTAAGTATTTATTTATATAGGTATGAAATCATTGATCATTGAGTGTTTATAACTCTCCATCTCTAAATAATGCAATTACTACTGGCTATTCTATAACCTAAATGCAATATAAAATTTCACAACACAAGTCCATAAATCATGAATTTTCCAATATAATTAGAGTTCATAGTCATTAGCATGTAAAAATGCTTAAATTTATGGAAAACATATATTAATGGTTTAATAAAGGTAAGAAACTAAAAAATAATGAAATTCATACTTTTTAAGGTATCCCAAGCTTGAACAGTGAATTAAACTGTGATTTTGAAATAACATGGGACTTAATAGGTAAAAGGAAACCCAATGATGAAATCCCACATACCTGGAGATGAAAACCTGGAGAATTCATTAAAATTAGAGCTTAAAAATGAAGAACTCTAATTTTCCTTGGAATAGCTTACATAACATAGTTTAAGGGTTTAATCATTTGGAAAAACTTTGAGTATCACTTATGAAATATAGCAGACAATGTTGTAAAACATGATGTAAGGACCATCCTACAATTGTGACCCATCTATAATCATGGTGGTGCTCGTGGGTTGGTGTATTGAATTATGGATTATCTAGATTTCATTAAATGGTCTATGGTATGACTCATGAACCCTTCCATAATTTTACCTTCGGTCGTAGTTGGAATTCCAAGTCAAATCAACTTTAGGAATTCCAAGTCAAATCAACTTGTAGGAATTCAAGGATGTTTTGTGTAGACAAAAGCACGGTAGGTTGTACAATGTAAGCACAATTATACCATGGTTTGTGGGAAGTCACTGCTGGATAGTGCTTTACTAAAATGGCCATAACTCTTAGATCCAAAAAACCAGATTAATCAGAAATTAGATGATTTGGAAAAAAGACTAAAATATTTTTCATATGATGCGTCTTGAATTGAAAAACAATTCAGAATCTAGGAGTTATACTCATTTGAAGTTTATTATAGATATATTCTTCACAAGAAATCAATCGAAAAGAAAGGTTTCAACTTGGCTATGAGCTAGGAGTTACTTGTGAGTTTAATATATGTCTAAATCACTTCTCATATTACCAAAATGTGAAGTTTAGTTCTATATATACTTAAATCATGATTCTAATCTTAGACTAGAGTCTTAGGGTGTTATGCATAGGATGGAACACCTTAGCATTCAGACTCTCTCTTTTCTATCTTCAGAAGACTACCCTCTCACCAACATTTAGGAAGTGGAACTAATGAGTATATGAATAATTCTTGCAAAATACAAAAATTTTTATTAAGATTTTTTTGTTCTTAGCTGAGCTTTCTTATCTTTCTTGGAACATGAATATACAACGATTATCTTAAAATATATACTCGACTTGATCCAACACTTTGAAAACCTTCTTGAATCCCTAATTTATAAGTAAATTGACAATACCTATAGGACCACTTGGACTAAAAATGGGTCTTAAAGCATTTCTGGACTAACACTAAAATCTACAATAATATATAGAGTCAAAAAGAAAAATGTGGCTCCTAGATCTAACAATGCATAGACATCTATATAAAATACTCCAATTCTACCACTGAATATGCCTAGCAAATTCTCCTAATCCTTGAAAAAAGATAGCGCTTTGAACAAAATTTTGATGTTGAATGTTATCCATATTTGTAAAAGCACCTTTCTGAGCTTAGCAACCCAAATAAGGTACTAAAGTAGTAGAATAATCCCTATTACTCATATTTCTATATCTAGATGAGGGAATTCTTCAATTTTTGGCTAGCTTGACCACATTTAAATTAACCTACCTTTCAGCAAGGCAATCATCTCAATGGTTCTTCCTACTCTGAAGACATACTACAAAAGTATGGATGCCTATAACACTGCCCTGAGGCATAGAGCTTGGTGCCCTAATCTTTCGATCATGATGATGCATAGGATGTGGATCACTATATGAACAAGGTGATAGAGCTAAAGATCTTTGTTGAAATTTAGAGTGATTACCACCACCTAACCTTTGCTGAGAATAATTAAAATTAGTTATTCTTTCCAATTATTCTCCATCTATTTCTTTTTTATCTTCTTTCCCTCTATTTTTAAGGCATAAGACATAATTTTTTAGATGTTCATTTCTCTAATAATCATAGAGATCCTAAACTCCTTAACCATTAACTTTGAGACACAAGATATGAACTTGCTCATTTAAGCCCTCAGCTCGACAACCAACACTTGAGCATGCCTGGATAGCTAAGTAAATTTAAGAGATTACACTTTTATTGACATGTTACCCTAATTTATCTTGATAAACTCTTCAAATATAATATACCTCAACTCATAGAAAAGAATCTATCTAGAAAAGCAGCCATAAATCCATCTGAATTAGTTAGGCCTGCATCCATACATTGACTATCTTTTTATTATTTAAACCATAATTGAGCCAACCTTTTTAACTGATAAGAGGTCAAGTTCAAAACTTATGTAATACCCATTATCTAAATGATCTTTACAACCTCATATAATGACCATATTTTTGGTGATTTTTGCGAAACATTTCTTTCTATATAATTTAACCATACTACCCCTCCTTATGGTTGCTTTGTGGTATTTCTAGGGTATGTGGATGATAGGGATGCTTCTCAATTAATTTTAGTGCAATTTGTGCAAAATTGTAGTTTTTAGTTATTAGAAAATCTTATAGTTAACTTTGGTCAATATTTATTGATCTGTGCATCACATGGTAAAATAGACTGCGCCAAAAAATCTAAAATATTGATTATAGTTGGTGTGGTTTTAAAGCTTTTATATCTTAGTTAGATCCTTACTTTGAAAAGTTATGAAATTGGGGTTTGGAGGTCAACCTTGTGAAAACAACATTTTTTTCAAATATTTGATATCACCATTATGTCTGGAGCATCAAATTTGTTCTAGTAGAATAGTTTATTTATGTTCTCGGGATTTCAAATAAATCTTGAGGGGTTCGAGACTTGAAATTCTTGAAGTCTCTATCTAGTTGACCACTCAATTGGTATACTAATTAAGCGACACTTTGGTTGGTTAAGAGATTTGGTTTGATATACTAAGTGTCCCTTAAGAAACACCAAGCTTGCCTTTGCAATTATCACTTGAGCAATACCTTGATCTCTTATGTGATAGTTTCACCTAAGAGATACTTGGCCACTTAAGCTATGTCCGCTTAAGCAACTCGGTGATCTCTTAAGCGATGTCTAGGCGGGTTATATCCCTTTTTCATGATTTTCAATATTTTTGAGATGTAAAGCTTGAGGATTCAAGTTTTGGGATAATTTCCTCCATTTTACAGCTTGGTTAAGCTCAAAACTCCTATTTTAATTACTTTTTTAATATTTATCAAGATAAAATTTGGATTCAACAATGGCATTTGGGAATTTTGACCTAGAAGGCCTAAATTAGTGATTTCTCAATATAAACCCCAATTTGAACTCATTTTTACTTGGGTTTCTTTATATGTTTCTTCTATCACGTAAAATATATTTTCAGGCAAAATTCCAATTTTACCTTTCTTTTTCAAAAACCCAGTTCGGGGTCTATTTTGACCTAACCTAAAAATAGGTAATATGAGTATTGTTGGTTTTTTTATGCATATATTCTATATTTGTATATTTTAGTTATTTTTGCATCTTTGCGTATGATGAAAGTTCGGTGTAGAAGAATTGTTTATAAGAACTTATGACATTTGAGGTAGGTTATGGCTTAACTTTCTTAAGATTGGGCAAGGTAATTAATATGGGAGTAAAATCATATTATGGGTGTAGTAAATAATTATAAAAATTGAATTTATAATTGTTTTGTGCTCTACGGGGGACTATGTTGTTGTTGTTTTGTGGTTTTTGGGATATTATTTGCTATGTGTGACTGTGTGGGGTTTTATTTGATGTTGTTAGCCTTGAGTATGTATATTTGTCTGTATCTTGTCTGGTGAGAAATCCTAAACTAGCATTTATATGGTATCAATGACATATTGTTGTGTATGTTGCTCTATTGGCATATTCTTTAAATTGGGTTCATGAATGGTTGGCATAATGAGTGAATTTTGGCTCACATGGTTGATATATTGATTGGATTTGGAAACTCCTATTCATGTTGGTTATGAGCATTGTATTATCATATCATATACATCCATGAAACGTTGGTACCACCATGGAAACACTGGAAATACTAGCTTTTTCTGATAAAAAATATGACACCTTTAAAATCCCTCTACTGGTGTATGTGCCAAATAGGAGTTATAGATATTGGAATTGGATATTGATACTGGATGTTGGATTGTATATAGGTGTATGGACATTGTATATTGATATTCGACATTCGCTTGTATATAGGTTGATGAACCCCCCATGGGTCCTACCTGCGGAGCACATCTTGGTAGATGTATAAATTTATTGTGCGACAACCTTAAGGATCAAATCATCATCATCTACATTTCATCATATCTATTGTGTTTATTTTTCGATGTATTATTGTCCTTGATGTGATATTTGTATATTTGTATTTATTTCTTACACTTATATTTTTGTACGGTTAAACTTGTGCTTCTTTCTTGTATTTGTGTATGATATATATATATATATTTATATGTATTGTTAAACAATTATTGGAGATAGTGTGGGATGCCATTTAGGACATTTTCTGAATTACAGATAATGCGCCCATAATGTGTATTTTATATGCTTTATTTTCTACTTTGCTCAGTCGGTCTATGATACCTATTAAGTATAAGTGGACTATACTCATCCCTATAGAGCCCTTTTGTTGCAGATCTAGGAACAAGTGTGTCACACAATAGCTAATTCAGGTGGTATCTAGAGTATATTTGAGGTAGTAATTGATCTATACGCATGAAGTGGACCTATAATCTTTTCATATCTAGCTCATGTCTTATTTTTATTCAGAGACAAATTTTGATCATTTTTGGACTATTAGTGTACCTTTCATATTCAAGAAGCATTTAGTAGTTCTTAAACTGTGATACCAGGTTTTGGGATATTGTATGGTATCTTTGGCTATGTATTTCCTATTTTTACTAAATATGTGTGGTTCGACTCCATTCTAGGAGTTTTGTCTTTGGTTTTGGTATTGATTTCTCTTTTTAATTATGTTTGGGTGATTGTCTTACTTTTCAAGACTTGTCTTCACAAGTGCCATCATGATACTTGGTTTTTTGATCATAACACCTCATCTATAAAGTTATGTGGATCGTCATCCATCTTCAACCTATAAATCACAGGAGGGTTCATCACGTTGATGTCCTAGACTCTAATTGTTATGGCATTTCTATTAGAGTTACTGGTGGAACCACTTGCTAATTAGTCTGGTTGTTCATCTCTTGGGAAAGTATCTAAAAATCAACCCTAAATTAAATATGAGTGACTTGCTTATTCAGGGTATATGTTGGTGCTAGTGAGGCTGGATTTTCATTCCATCTTCCATTAGCTCTTTAGAGTAGCATATTAAGTAAATGCATAGAGAATGAATTGTAAAATTAAATAGAGTTACACTCTATCACATGATATAAGCATATTAAAGTGAAGTTTTTCATAAAACATTAACAACCACCCGCTCATAAATGTGGCTCGCTTCATACCCCTGAAAGACACTCTACTTAATGAGGATATTAGACACCCTAGGACAACTGAAATATGATTCTCTAACACAAATTGTATCATGACCCAAGTCTGTCATGTAAATAAAATGATGCTTAGAGTCATAAGTGACCCCAAACTAACCCAAGACATGGCATGATATGAACAAAACTAAATCAACCGAGCAATTTTAAGGAAGCTAAACTATCTAAAAAATAAATAAATGAAATGATCTAAAACAAAACTAAGTTTGAAAAAAATACTAATAATTAAATAAACTAAAAATCTAAAATATTTGACTCATGTTTGAAAATCCTCCACTAGTAATGAAGTGCAGGGGAATGCCTCCATCTAACTCTAAATTCTAAAACTAAAAATAAAACTAAGAAAATAATAATAACACTTTAATCCTCATATGATAAGGACATGTCACTTAATGATCTAGGATATACTAATTGTAATGTTGAGACTAAGTGATCAAGCCTGTAATGCCCTAAATTCTTGGTCCTTTAAAAGTTTCAAAATATTTTCCTTTATTATCTTGACTATAACTCACCCCTAAGAGTCGTAGGGTTGCTTGATGGGTCAGTTGAACCTAGTCATAAGATGTCCAATGAATGGTTCTTGAGTTACTTTTATGAGTACGACTTGGGGATACGAATTATATGGAGTCATGATGGGCCCTGGGGACCCGATTGTAATCAAATTAGAAATTAAATGGCTAAGTTCTGCTACGAGTATGTGAGGACTTGCTATGAGTCATAGGATCACATTACGAATGATCCCAGTTGAATGATAGGGTCAAAAGTTTGTGGGTGTCTTATGAACTATCTTTGTTACGACTTAGGATAATGAGTTGTAATGAGTCTGTACGAGTCATATAGTGACCAATAGTCATTGAAGACTAGAATTCAACTTTTAATTTGAAGACACTTTGGATAATTACCTTCTTGTCCAACTAAAACCCCACATCCATAAATCACTCAATGGAGTTATATTTTATCCTTAACATACACAAACAACTCCCAAGCTTTCTAAAATTCTCTTCCATAGCCATACTTAGGATTTCCAAGAAATGGGTCATCCAAAGGATCAAGGGTTGTATTCTTTAGTGTAACTTGGTATCTCAGGCAAGTTAATCTTCCCTTATTGTGAATTTTCTAAAAGCATATGTTTAAATACATTTTCCATGAGATATTGATGTTGATTTGGAAACAAGGTTTGAGGGTTTTAATGTTTATTGATTGAAAATGTTTCCTATGGTTTACATATGATCATTCATGCTTAAATTATGATTTTGAAGTTGGGGGTGCATGGGCATAGTCAATGAACTATGGAATACTGATATTCCTAAAAAATGTGACTTTTGAAGTGGTTATGACTCCAACCCATATTGTGAAATTTATTTTTGTTATGAGAAACATGGGAATTTAAACTATTCTTGAACTATTGCATAATGATTTTGAATTGAACCTTATGGGGTTGTATAATTCCCTAAGCTAATATAAAATTGAACCAAGGGGGTGTTATTTTGGTTGTAGTTGGGTTGACCACTTGTCTCTCATAGAATTTTTTTACAATAAAAGTTACTACTCTAATATTGGTATGGATCTATTTAAGGCCCTATATGGTAGAAGGTGTAGGTATCCTATTGGGTGGTTTGAGGTCATTGAGAATAAGTTATTTGGCACTAATTTAGTTAACCAAGCTATAGATAAGGTGAAGGTTACTCGGGATAGACTTAAGACAGTCCCAAGTTGCTAAATTTCCAACGTGGATGTAAGGTGAAGGACTTTTGAGTTCAGTGTCAGTGATAGGGTGTTCCTAAAGGTTCTTACCATGAAGGGAGTGATGCAGTTTGGTTTTGAAAAAGGCTGGTAATATTGTATATGAATTGAAGTTGCCTTCTACTTTGAGCTCCATTCATCCAGTGTTTCATGTTTTGAGGTTGAGGAATTGCATGGGTGATCCTTCAATGGTTATTTCTTTAGAGGAGGTGGGTATTTTAGATTCCTCGTCTTATAAGAAAGTCCCAATTGAGATTTTTGATAGGTAAGTTCTTTGGTTGCAGACTAATGATGTGGATTTGGTAAAGGTTCTTTGGAGGAACCAAAAGGTTGAGGAAGCTATGTTGGAATCAAAAGAGAACATGTAGTCCAAGTACCTATTCTTGTTCCCTAGTCTAGATAATCGTACTTGAGGTATGCGTATTTCTTAACATCTTTGTTTTTTGTCTTTGTTAAAGTTAAGTGTGATTGGGTGTGAAATCAAATCATGCAAATAAATTCCTTGTCCTGTCATTCGAGAATGAATAATCTTAAGGGGGGGCGGGGAGTATGTAATGCCCCAAATTTTTGTTCATTGAAAAGTTTTTTAAATTTTTCCTTCATTGACTTGACTACTACTCATCTCTACGAGTTGTAGGTGTCTTGACGAGTCAGGTGAACCTAGTTATAAGGTGTCCAATGAATGGTGCTTGAGTTACCTTCCTTAGTATGACTTTGGGATATGAGCCATAAAGAGACTTGATGGGTCCTAGGGACTTAATCATAACCAAATAAAAAATTAAGTGGCTAAGTTTTGCTCTGAGTACGATTGGCTCACTATGAGCCGTAAGGACTTGCTATGAGTTATAGGGTCCCATTATAAGTGATACATGTCAATTCATAGGGTCAACAATGTATGGATGTTTTGGAAAGTGTCTTGGTTACGACTTAGAATGATGAGTCATAAAGAGTCTATACGAATCATATAGTGACCCATAGTCATCGACGACTAATATTCTGTTTTTACTTTGAGGGTACTTTGGAGAATTAACTCCTTGACAGATTAAAACCCTATTTCCTTAAAGAAATTAAGGGGATTATGTTTCATCCTTAATGTACGTAAACAACTCCCATGTTTTCTTAAATTCTCTCAAGCAGTCATATGCAGGGTTTCCAAGAAGTAGGTCATCTGAGGGCTCAAGGATTGGATTTTTCAATGAAACTTGATATTTCAGGCATGTTACTTTTCCCTCATTTTTGATTTACTAAAGAATATATTTTAAGACATTGTCAATGAGATATTGATGTTGTTTTTGACATAAGGGTTGAGGGTTTGAATATTTATTGATTGAAAAAAGTTTCCCATGGTTTACATATGATCATTCATGCTTTAATTTTGGTTTTGAACTTATGGGTTCATGGGGATGGTGAATAAACTAGGGAAGTGTGATTTCCCCAAACTCATTTCTTATGTAGTTCTGACGCCAACCCCATATTGTGAAATTTATTTTAGTTCTGAGAAATGTGGGAATTTAAACTATTCTTGAACTATTGCATAATGATTTTGAATTAAACATTATGGGGTTATGCAATTCCCCGAGTTAATGTAAAAATGAACAAAGGGGGTGTGATTTCTACTAAGTAATGATAATTGTTTGGCATGTCAATCTTACCATGCAAGTTTAGTTGGTATGACAATATCAATAGTGTATGCCTAAATGTGTATTGTTGTTTAATGAATTGGACTATGTGATAATTGTTTTAATTGGGCTTTAATGAGAGTTTTGTAGTTGAGTCGTAAAAGTGGAGGTCCGACAGACCAAAAATATAAACTGTAGTTACCGATGTGGGGGTTGATATAACTGGGTGGTTTGAGTCTGCCATATTAATTTCATTGATTGGGTGGTTTGAGTCTCTCGCATCTTATTACATGATTTGGTGCTCATGTCACTTTGATACACCAGGAGGTTCGATTCCCCTATAGTGCATATGAATATACCCTCTGGTTCATGCAACCACACATACTAGGGCCCTACCAGCTGAGGGAAAGTTTGGTCTATATAGCCAGTGGGTGCCTTTATATGTTATGACGGTAGAGCTATACAATCCGTGTTAAAGTTTTAAGGAGCATGTTAAGACTTTTTTCCCTATCCTAATATGTGATATATATATATATATATATGCTTTAATTTTTTGCATTGGATTTAAATGAATTTGAACTGTGGATTATGTCATTATGTTATCCTTATCTCTGAGTTTCATGCTAGTGCTCCAATCACTAACTGCCTTCAGATGTTGTATCCCCACACGATTCTAGAACTAGTCCTACTACTACTTCTCTTTTTTGGTGATTAGGATTCGAGAACAGCTCATGAGTTGACATTAAAGTGGTGAGCTTCCATATTTTAGAACTCTACATTTCATATTTTGGTCTCTTATGTTTCAGACTATTTAGAGTCATTTTTTGGCTATAGTCAGGGGCATGTCCCTACATTTTATTTATATTTAGTTTGGTTCTTTGTCAAGAAGGCTTTGTTTGGATTATTGTGGACATAGGTTATATTGATCGACTGATTTGGCTGGTTGCTGGATATTGATTTTAGAAGTATCTTCTATTATTTGAATTCATCTTGTTTTATGTTTGAAATTCATCCAATAGTAGGGATATCAAGTTATTTGTTTAGGTGATAAGGGGTGTTCTCCGGTCCAAGTGGGTCTTGAGATGCCCATCACTGCCAGGATATGGCCCGAATCATGACAAAACCTATAACATAAGGTTATTTAGTGTAAAAAAAAGAATGTGATTTGTATTTTACTTGTACTAAGCATGTGATACATGCAAACCACAAAGTAAATAAATAATTATAAAAGTACTGATAAATATACTAAATGCAAGCTAAAAGTAAAGAGTTGAACTATCGTACAATGATATAAGACCCTACAAAATCTTTAGCTTAATTCTGTCCTCTAAGCTTGTTAAGGTATCCCAGACATAGAATATTCAAGCTAAGTATTCAGACTTAGTGTCATTCTAGCCTTTGAAAGTTGGCGATCTTATTTCATGGCCTTTACGTCCATTATAGGTGGATATTTAGGTTGATTCATGATCAGCAATATCCGTAGGTGTTTTCGGACAAGTTTTGGATTTTTCAGACTTCGTCTGAAGCTTCTTTGGAATCCTAAAACTGTGGATCAATGCGACCTTGGCATGCCGTATTGATTATCTCATTGATAAATATTTTCCCCAACTCCCAGCATCAATTTCCAGTGAGTCGGCGCAGACTCAATGCGACGCGTTGGCTATCACGATGATGCCAATGACGTGGCGTATTGGTCTGCATGTTGATGTTACAGTTTTTCAATCATTAAAAGACCGTGTCCTTGGGGATATTTGGGTCTTTTTCCCTAAAGCTTCAGCCCCCAAAACATGAAATTTATCACCATAGAGAGAAATTAAACTCATTTTTTTCTAAAAATTCCTCAAGAACAAAACCTCAGAACATTCAATTTCAAATTAGGAACTCAAGATTCCACCATCAGTTTTTAGAAATTCCTTAACTGAGGTATATGAAGTGTTCATCCAAGGGTCCCTTCCACCCATGTAGTACAAGAAACTATTTTTAGACTTCAAGTATATGAATTCCTTGTTGGGTTTGATAATATCCATGATTAAAATAATTAATTGGGTTTCAAATCTATGTTCCATGATCAATTTCGTGTGGGGTTAATTTATTTATATGTGTTAGCATGTGAAATCGTACTAAAGCATTCAAATAGATAATTTAATATTGAAATTGTGTGCTCACATGTTGATTAGTACTATGTGAATAATTTATGCCTTTCAAGTGATTGATGAATTAAGCATGTGAGTTGAATAGTGAAGTTATATCATGGTAGAGTGTGTTAAAGTTCATGACGTGCAAGTGTTTGTTAAAATGTCCCAATGAATGAAGTGTGATAAAATACTTAGTTTACATGTTTCAAGTTTATGCCATGTCTCTTATTTTATGCTATCGAGTCTAGGGTGTACTTGTACCCGACAATTTAGCTGACTATTTAGATCCATGGACAGTCATAGTACAGTGACAATTACGTCATTATCAGTAGTACTCTCAGTCTGTTACAAAACTTAGGAAAAACTCAGTTGACTCAGTATTCTTTAAGTCTAGCTCAGTATTCAGTCCAAACCTAAGTAAACTCAGTCAGTTAATAGAATTTAGTAGTTTTGTCAGTCCACAAATCTCAGTGTACCCAGTTCTATTTAGTAAAATAGCAATAGCAGTAACAAGTCAGTCTAGCCTAGTACAGACAAGAAATTAGTTCATTGTCTATTCAATTGGGAGTATGATTCAGCAATAAGTTAACCCAGGGATGGGGGAATTCCTACCAGAAGAGGGTTCGACCCTTAGTAGCAATCCCTGCTTTACAGAACTATGTAGCCATTGTAGGTTGAGATATCTTCCTGCCAGATATATTGAGGGTTGATATATCTTATTCGATTTATCCTACCAGCGAGGGTTGACGGAAGAGCTTCCTATCAGAGAAGTTTAACTCACAGCTTATCCTTACCCGTGGCACGGTATTAACACTCTTCCAACTGGGGTTACAGGTTGGGCCCCAATTAGTTTTGAGAGGGCCATGTCGGTTAGATGACTACCTCCGATAGTCTCAGTTCTAGTCTCAGTCTCAAAATAGAACTCAGTTCTTTTCTATAGATTCAGGACTATCAGACATAGTCATTCAGCTTCGTATGGAACTCAGTATAGTTCCACACTTTTCAGAACTATCAGACATAGTCATTCAGATAGTCAGTATTACAGGATTCATAAAATTAGATATTGGTTATCAATATTTGGATTCAGTACTCTGTATTAGAACGATCTTAGTTACAGTCTATGTATTCATGCATGTACTCTTACTCAGTCATACTTCTGTTATTCAGTTATTATTGTGCATACATTTGAGCCGATGTATTTCATCCTACCTCATGGATCATACTAATACATTCAAAGTACTGACGCATACTTTTCCTTTCGCTATGATGTCTTATATCATAGGTTTAGATGCACATGCTCTAGAGCACCCTTAGCAGTTCAGATTCTCTTCTTTCAGAGTAGTGGTGTGTCCTTATAGTTTGAGGACCTGTTTAATATTTATAGTACTTCAATTTTATTTTAGTAGATAGAGTTAGTTAGGGGCTTGTCCCATTAAATCCACAGGTCAGATAGTTAGAGTTTTTTAAGACTAGAGTATTTTCAGACAGTTGTTCAGTTTTTTAGTACTTATATTCAATTTTAGTATTTTGATACTGTATTCATACTTATTTTCATATTTGAACCTTATGGCATATGTTTTTACCTATTTCCACAATCATTATAGTATTTATTATAGCTTATGGTCCTTCGAGATTGTGAGCATCGTGTAGCGTCCAGGGTATAGACTCGGGGCATTACATACTTGGTATCAGAGCCTAAGGTTCAACAGTGTCCTAGAAAGTCTGAAAGCCATATATAGTAGAGTCTTGTGCTTGGGTATGTTGCGCGCCACACTTATGGATAGAAGGCTATGAGATGTTTTGGGAAAAGTTTCCGTTCTTTCAATATTTATGTTATGCGAGTAAGTATGAGCTCCAGTTGCACTCTTTTTCTAATCCTAGATTTTCTTCCATTTAAAAAATATGCCTTTAAAGAGGACTCTAGGAGAGGAATGGGAGACCAGTCAGCCTCTTAGCCCGTCAATCCAGATCCTTTGGGCAAGCATGTCTCCCACGTGGAGTTCAGAGCAGCCTTCACCACCCTAGCTCAATCTATTGCGACACAGAATGAACGTCCAGCTGTTGTTCCTACCAATCCAGTGGCTAATACTGTTGCTGCCATAATTCAAGACTTCACCCGAATGAACCCTCCAACGTTTACCCAGTTTAAGTTTGATGAGGACCCTCAGGAATTTCTTGATCACGTGCAGAATGTTATTGATATCATGGGGGAGAATTTTATTAAGAGCACTAAGTTCGTCGCTGTCATGCCTCAAATCCTATTGGTGCGGACTAGCATGCATAACCGAGGAGGCCCGGGAGAACTAGCTCATAACCTTATACTTCCCATGCATACCTCTATGACAACCCAAAATTCGGACAACATCATGTCACATATAAAAGGAAATAATCACCCGTATAAGTTCGAGCAAACATATATATGTATATACAATACTTGGCCATTGGAGCTATCACGTCTATTAACAAAACACCACCTTGACTGTACAGAGTTTAACTAAGGTTGGGACACCCCCTCGCATATAACTAACTTGTATACAATACCAAAACTGACTGGATATGACATGGAAAGCCCTGAAGTAAACTGAAGCTCACCAAAAGCAGCTGGATATCCTGGCTCCTACTTGTACGGTCTATGAGCTGAGGTACCTGTGCCTGTAGCATGAAATGCAGGTCCCCCATGGGGGACGTCAGTATGAAATATGTACTGAGTATGTAAAGTTGTAGATAATCACATATGATATAGAAGGTCAATAGAAATCAGAAACAAGTGAATAAATCGTAATAAGAGAGGACCACACTTACTAGAACTTGTGACAACCTGTACATTGTATTTATTCAATCACTTTACCTTCGTTCTTATCATCTTTGTAATCATTACTGTACTGTACTGTGACCATTAGGCTGCCTCTAGTACATATCAACTAGGATCGACCCATGATAGGCTTATGCCCCTGGGATACCACCCATAAACACATAAATAGAGATCGACCCATGATAGGCTTATGCCTCTTGGATACAACCCAATTATAGAGAACTTACATCACTTAGTTCAATTAATCTTTGAGATTGTTATTTCGGTCGCCACCCCATTTTTGATACCTTGAAATAATGATACATCAATAAGAGACATATAAATAGACCATCAATGAAATAACAATGAAGTAAGAACTCATTGGCACATCAATGAAGTATTTTAGAGTCATCAATGCCATAACAATTAAGTAGGAACTTATTGGTATATCAATAAAACGTTTTGGAGTCATTAATAGCACATGGATCTTGTTTGACTAACCGGATACCTTCTAACATTCATTAGCACAATAAACATGTAAGATTTGGAAAATAAGTAAGTATTGGAATGTCTTGACATCTTGTAGGGTGGAAACAAGTTCATTGGTAACGTAGGACATCATACAAAAACATTATGGATCACATGTTACTGAATAACTTTCGAAACTTTCTTAATAGAACAATTGTTCACTTTCATGCCAAAGATATGGTATAGAGTATGCTTTACATACCTGACTGTCAACCTTCAATACTAGTCCCAAATGGACTTCCCGTCTTTTCGGATTACTTATCTACAATGAACATATATAGCAATCTAGTATTAGCAACCAAACGTCAATTCAATTATTTGAATTCACCAAACTAGTGGTTAAGTAGTAAGCCTTAATTACACCTTAAATGGTGTCACTTTAATCCTCTTATACTCCAATTACATTCACTGCGATGCATATTCATACAACATCCTCCAATATCAAGTTTGGATTCATTTATCCTTCCAAGCAATCTATTAAACCAAATTGAGCCATAGACATAAATAATCATCAAATCAATAGTATATCACCATATCCACCTTCCATAAATAAATTACCATATCCACCTTCCACAATTCAATACAACCAAACCATGCAAAATAGTCCATAACCCTATTTTCATCACCTTTCAATAACAACCAATACAGATAATCCTCTATCACACATATACATATGGAAAAGAACAAAGGCAAACAATATTCGTACCTTCGACTTCACCTCTTGGTTATGTAATCCTGTTTGTACAAATAATAGGTGTCGTTCAAATCTCTCGAGATGACACACACAGTTATCGAATTACTTTAGAATTTCTACGGTTGAATCAAACGTAATTTAAAGGTCAAATTTGGGTAAGGTTTGTTCTTTCTCAATGATTGATAATGAAAATGAGTTTTTCAACCCATATACATATATATATACAAATATTCCCATCCATAATATATTAGGAAATGACCAAAATACCTTTAAAATTTAAATAATGTCAAATCTATCCTTTGGTGGACTATTTTGATAAGCTAAAGTAGATCGACCATAATTCTTTGCTTCGATATCGTATTTGGGTGAAATTAGTATTTTTGGAAGGATAATGCGAAGGACTTTCATTTCATATAAAGTAGGACACCCAGTTCGTCCTGTACAAGGAGTTATGGTCGTTTGAAGTTGACCCTAAAAATCTGTTTTGATAGGCTGAAGTAAAACGAGTATAACTCCTTACTCAGACGTTGGATTTGGATGAAACCAATTTCATTGGAAAGAAGACTCAAAGATATTTATTTTCATAGGTCGCATCTCTCTCATTTCATTATATTAAGAGAGTTATGATCATTCGAAGTTAACCCAAAAATTAGGCTGGCCTCAGTAGTTTGCGTGCAGGAAATTTTCCTCCACATTTACTATTCCCAAATATCCCGGCTACCGTTTTATAGTTTCAAATGTGCTCGATTATATCTGAAACATATCCAATTTTGGAAATCTTTATATCGTTGGAAAGCTTATTCAATAAACTTCGCATGGAATCATCGACGAGAAAATTCTGGTATAAATAAAATAAAAAAATTAATTCCATATAAATAAGACCAATACACGTACATGAATACGCCAATACACGTACTTGAATACGGGGTGTTACATCCTTTCCCCCTTTAGGACATTTTTCCTTGAATGTTACCGTAGTTATTCAACCGAAACAAGTTCAAGTCCATCATTAACATTTACATCATCACATAAATACTATGCATATATAAAAAAAACACTTACTTGTTAATGTTCTAACTCCGTTTCTTCAACTTCCTCTTCATCTTTGAACAAATGAGGGTACTTAGATTTCATTGCTTCCTCAGCTTCCCATGTAATCTCTTCCCTTTGACAATTTCTCCAATATACTATCACCGATGCTATCACTTTATTTCTCATCTTCTTAACTTGGCGATCTAGAATAGCAATAGGCACTTCCCATAGGTAAGATCTTCTACAACTTGCACATCCTCAGTAAAAGTGATATGTGATGGATCTCTGATGTACTTTTGAAGCATTGACACATGAAATACCGAATGTACTTATTGAGAGCTCTTGGGGTAGCTCTAATTCATATGCAACTTGTCCAAACCTTCGAGTGATCTTATACGGGTCTATATAACATGGAGTCACCTTCCCTTTCTTTCCAAATGTCATTATCCTTTTTATTGGTGATACCTTCAAAAATACCCAATCACCTATAGAAAACTCTAGCCCTCTCCTTCTACTATCCGTATATGACTTGTGTCGACTTTGGGCTATTTTCAATCGTTGCTGAATTACTTTAACCTTCTCTATGGCTTAAAAAATAAGATCCAGTCCGAACGAAAGAGTTTCACCCACTTTGAACCATCCTATTGGTGATCTAAACTTTCTTCCATATAAAGCTTCATATGGTGCCATTTTGATACTTTAATGATTGCTATTATTGTAGGCAAACTCAATAAGAGGTAAATAATTATCCCAGTTGCCCTTAACATCTATTACACAAGGTCGTAGCGTATATTCAAGTGTTTGGATGGTACGTTCTGCTTTTCCATTTGCTTGAGGGTGAAAAGCTTTACTCAACTTCATTTGTGTTCCCAAACACCTCTGAAAATACTTTTAAAAGATTACGGTAAAATGGATTCCCCAATCTGATATAATAGAGATTGGCACTCCTTGTAATTGGACTATTTCTTTAATGTACAGCTTCGCATACTCTTCAACTGTGTAAGTGGTCCTAACTGGTAGGAAATGTGCGGATTTGGTAAGCCTATCAACAATCACCCATATAGAATCAAACTTCTGGGATGTACAAGGCAAACTAATAAGGAAATCCATGTTGATCATGTCCCACTTCCATCTTGGAAGATCAATGCATTACATATAACCTCCGGGTTTTTGGTGCTCAACTTTAACTCTTTAACAATTTGGACATTCAGCTACAAATTCTGCAATGCTCTTCTTCATGTCATTCCACCAATACATATCTTTCAAATCTTGATATATTTTGGTTGATCCTGGATAAATGGAATACCTTGAACAATGTGCCTCTATCATAATCTTCTTTCTTAGCCCGTCAACATCCGGCACACACAATCAGTTTTGGCACTGAAGTACTCCTTCTCGCGTAAGCTCAAATGCCTTGGTCGCACCACTTTGAACGTTCTCCTTAAGCTATAATAAAATAAGATCTACATATTGCTTCTCTTTCACTTCAGCTACTAATGAAGATTCCATAGCATTATGTACGATAAGTGCTTTATCCGGAGTTTCAACAAGGCAAACTCCCAAACTAGCTAACTAGTGAAGATCTTTAATCATCCCTTGCCTTTCTATAGGCACCATCATAGCCTTACGACTTAACGCATCAGCTACTACATTTGCTTTCCCTAGATGGTACAAGATATCAACATCGTAGTTCGTTAATAGTTCAAGCCATCTCCGCTGCGTTAAATTTAGATCCTTCTGATTAAAAATATATTGAAAGCTCTTATGGTCAGTATATATATCAACATGAACCCCATATAAGTAGTGGCACCGTATCTTTAAAGCAAATATAACTGCGGCCAGCTCAAGATCATGTGTAGGATAATTTTTCTCATGTGGATACAATTGTCTAGAAGCATATGCTATTACCTTACCGTGCTACATCAATAAACATCCTAAACCAATTCTGGAAGCATAACAATACACTGTATACCCTTTGGTGCCTTCTAGAATTACCAACACGGGTGTAGAAATCAACTTGTTCTTTAAATCTTGAAAACTCTTCTCACAGGCATCATTCCATTGGAATTTGGATGCTTTATGGGTTAGCTTGGTTAAGGATGCTGAAATGGAAGAAAAGACTTTAACAAACCTTCTATAATAACCGGCCAACCTAAGAAAACTACGAATCTCCATAGGCGTTGTGGGCCTTGGCGAGTTCTCCACAGCTTCTATCTTTTGAGCATCAACCTTTATCCCTTCACTAGATATAATTTGACCCAAAAATGCCATCAACATTAACCAAAACTCACATTTAGAGAACTTTGCATAAAGCATACAATCACGAAGAGTCTGCAATACCTGTCTCTTCTGATCTAGAATAAACTAGAATATCATCTATAAAAACTATCACAAATACATCTAGGAATGGCTTAAACACCCTATTCATCAAATTCATAAAAGTTGCGGGTGCATTTGTTAGCCCAAATAACATAACTAGAAACTCATAATGACCATACCGTGTTCGAAAAATTGTCTTGGGTATATCCTTCTCTTTGACCCTCACTTAGTGGTAACCTAACCTCAAATCAATCTTAGAAAAGCACTTGGCACCCTGTAACTAATCAAATAAATCATCAATTCTCGGGAGAGGATATTTATTCTTAATAGTCACCTTATTCAATTCATGATAATCAATACACATGCTCAGCGAGCCATTCTTTTTGCGCACAAACAACACTGGTGCTCCCCAGAGGCACATACTAGGCCTTATGAATCCCTTCTCTACCAAATCTTTCAATTGCTCTTTCAAATCTCATAATTCTGCTAGGGCCATTCTATACGGAGGAATGAAGATTGGTTGGGTTCCTGGTATTACATCAATACCAAACTCTACTTCTCGTTCAGGCGGCAAACCTGGAAGATCTTTAAGAAATACATCAGAATATTCATTTACCACCGGAACAGCGTGAAGAATTGGTGGCTCCACTTCTGTATCCCTTACT
This sequence comes from Capsicum annuum, assembly GCF_002878395.1. Lineage (NCBI taxonomy): Eukaryota > Viridiplantae > Streptophyta > Magnoliopsida > Solanales > Solanaceae > Capsicum > Capsicum annuum. The sequence goes on from NW_025865605.1 coordinate 48,558, forward strand.
CTAACTAAATGATATATGTATCCCTTTGAAATTATTTTTCTTGCCTTAAAATAATAAATAAATCTACCTCTTGGCACGCCAATTTCACCTTTCTATTCAAGGACTGATTCATTTGGAAAATGAAAATATACCTTTTTCGTGGAGCAATCAATTGTGTCATACCAAGACGCCAACCAATCCATACCCATTATCAGATAAAAATCAACCATTTCTAACTCCACAAGATTTGCCATCGTATCACGACCATAAACAGTTACTATGCAGTTTAGATAAACCCTTCTAGCTATAATACATTCCCCAACCTGTATGGACACTTCAAATGGCTTAACTAAAAGTTCGGGTATTCTTTCTAACTTTCCAGCAACCAATGGAGTAACATAAGATAATGTAGAACTGGGATCAATTAAGGCATATACAGCGAATAAAAAGATAGACAACGTACCCGTAACCACATCTGGGGAAGCCTCTAAATTTCGTTGATCCGCTAGAGCATATGTACGATTTTGAGCCCCGCTAGAACTCGTGGGTCCTCTATCACCTCTAACATGACCCATTGGTTGTGCACCCCTTACTGAATAAGGCATCGATGATGATGATGCAACTGCTGACCCCATAGGTCATGCCATACCCCTATGCCTTTTCGTGGGCATTCTCTCATCATATGCCCCGACATACCACACCAAAAGTAAACATTGGTCCCCAGCCGACATGCGCCCAAATTATACCTTCCATATTTATTACATGGCTCTCAAAAAGGTCTCTATTGGCTCGTATTCCCTTGCCTTTGGTACCCCACTATCCGCGAACTCTGACTCTCACTTCTCTGCCCATATTGATTTTCTCTGGACCCTTAGAACTGTGGTGGGCACTAGATACAAAATAAGAGGATAATGGCCTAGGTAGTCTAGCAAAAAACTGTGGTCTGAACCCTCCTTTGGATGCCATGAACTGCCCTATAGATCTAGCCCTCTTGGAATATCCTCTTTCTAATTCCTGTGTTCTTCTCCTCTACCTCTGATCTTTCATTTTCTATGCTAAATCTTGGATCCTTGCTATGTCCATATCTTTGTTCAAAGAAGCAATAGTACAATCTCTAACCAGATATGGATCTAGCCTATCCACATATTGATGAACTCTATCATCCATAGTAGCTACAACATTAGGAGCATATCTCAACAAGGAATTAAATCAAAGACTGTACTTTCTCATGCTTATATTCTTCTGATGAAGATTTAAAAACTGATCTGCACGGGCCTGGCAAATCTTGAATGGAAGATAACAATTAAGAAATGCCTCTTTGATCTCTTTCCAAGTAGCTGGGGGTGAATCAATACCCCTAGATTATTTCCAGTCCTCGTACCAATATATAGCCTCCCCTTTAAATCTATACACCACTAAATCCACTGTCTCTGTACCCGTTACATGTATAATATCTAAGGCCCTTTGAATTTGATCAATAAAATCCTGTGGGTCCTCGTTAAGATCTGATCCAGTAAAAGTGGGAGGATCCACCTTAAGAAAATCCTGTGTTCGAAGGATAGCCACCCTATCTGTACGACTAGGACCCGTGGTAGGAATGGATTGCCTTTGAGCTTTCCCAGCAACTATACGAGTCAAAAGTTGCACTGCATTTCTAAGATCTTAATCAACAACATTAATACGTGGCTCTGGCAATATAGTTCTCCTCCCCCTTATTTATTCCAGAGTGGAGGAAGTTTCTGATAAATGCTCAGCTGGAGACTCACATTGATTAGCTGGTATAGTGGGTGACTTACTAGTACCCTCTCTGGCAGCCACATCTAATTGCTCACAGGTATTCTTGCTTTTGGTAACCGACATCATTACTATAATAAAAAAACAAATGGATTTAGTGGTCAACTATGACTTCATATACAATATAGGCTCTATCGCACGATCTAAGACATGAATAAAAGAAAAAATTCCTAAATGTCCATAGCCTCCTGTTTATAGATGCGGTGCACAACACACCGATAAACAAAACTCTACGTAGACACAGCTTTGTAGACTCACTAGGATGAACTGCTCTGATACAACTTTTGTCACACCTCAAATCCTATTAGGGAAGACTGGCACCCATAGTCGAGGAGGCCCGGGAGAACTAACTCATAATCTTATACTTCCCAGGCATACGTCTATGACAACCCAAAATTCGGACAGCATCATGTCTCATATAAAAGAAAATAATCACCTGTATAAGCTCGAGCACACATATATATGTATATAAAATATTTGGCCGTTGGAGCCATCACATTTATTAACAAAACACGACCTTGACTGTACATTAGGTCTACAAAGCCTCTAGATAATACACAAAGTTTAACTAAGGTCGGGACATACCTCGCCATATAACTAACTTCTATACAATACCAAATGTGAATAGATATGACACAGAAAGCCCTAAAGCAAACTGGAGATCACCAAAAGCAGCTGGATATCCTGGCTCCTACTTGTGTGTTGTATGAGCTAAGGTACCTGTGCCTGCAGCATGAATTGCAGGTCCCCCATGGGGGACGTCAGTACAAAATATGTACTGAGTATGTAAAGTTGTAGATAATCACATATGATATAGGATCTCAATATAAATCAGAAACAAGTGAATAAATCATAATAGAAGTAGACCACACTTACTAGAACTTGTGACAACCTGTACGTTGTATTTATTCAATCACTTTACCTTCATTCTTATCATCTTTGTAATCATTACTGTACTGTACTGTGACCATTAGGCTGCCTCCAGTACATATCATGGGTCGATCCCAGTTGATATGTACTGGAGGCAGCCTAA